>NC_073695.1:86691401-86991401 GCF_029784165.1 Wyeomyia smithii | reverse complement strand
TGAACATATTTTCAACTCCTCACACGTTTTAAGCTAAAAATTTTGTTTATGTACCATATAAACTTAAAAAGTTCAAGTTCTTTATGTTTAAACAATACAGATTTTTTTTACAGATATTTTTGTTCCAGATACAGATGCTCAAATTTTTCAAGGGAAACACAGATTTAAATGTGGCAACCCTGCCCGTGCTTTACATACTTGATACCAGTGTTGTTAGTCTCACTCATTCTGTCGGTGCGTGCTTGCTGCTTGCTGGAATGCATGAAGAAGAAAAAGTATCTCGAAAGCGTGTTTGCAAAAGACTTGAAAAGCGTAGCATATGTTTCGTCCTCAAGCAGAAAGGAGGAGAATGATTTTGCTTCTCGCTCGCTTTGCAATGCTGCTTGATACCAGTTGAAACTGTTTAGGTGTAGTAGTTTGGAGCTGCCAAATACATTGGAGAAACGCTAGAGCATTAATTGCGTTATGCCCAACACGCAATCGATGTACTGGTTCCGAAATACATCAACAATTGCGCTAAAAACGCACAATTTTGTACTGGTTTCGCACCTTCCAACTTTTGTGTGTATTTATTTGCTTGAATCGAAAACCGTACAGCGTGTGTATCATGCATATATTGTTGAACTTTCTTCTTGTTTTCAGCATATAATGGAAGAAAACAAGTATAAATATACGGCAAACAATTTTAAACGAGCTGTGACTGAGGTGCGCAAGGGAAAGTCGTACCGGGAAGCTTCGAGAGGTTCCGGCGTTCCGGTTACTACGAAACGCTACGAAAATTTCACTTTTTCAGCTGATATCAATAATATGAAAACCGTGTGAATCTTTAGGAGCCAGTTGATCCTCAAATATACTTATTCGGTAATTTAAAGATAAATTATAAATAAAAGATGTTCATTTTTGTACTTCTTCATCCATACGGAGTTTGAATTATTGTTGTATGGACTTTGATCCAGTCTATATCGCGTGTGTGCGGATTTCGATTCAAAAGTGTACGGGTTTTGATTCAGACAAAAAATTGTGTACGGATTTCGATTCAAAACATGTTCTATTTAAACATGATTTTTTCGAGTTTCGGAGTGATTTTAATCATTTTGCTGGAAAAAAGTGATAAAATATAAGTAGACCTATAACTCAACTTGTCAGTTTAAAGCAATATGTGATTTCTTGATTTTATATTGACCGTCGAAGATTATCATGTGCTTAGGTGTACGGATTTCGATCCAGCACGGTAGTTAATTTTTGTATTTAAAACTAAATTTCCATTTTACGGCAAATGAAGTGGGGCTTCCCAGAAATCTGTAATGGTCGTGACAGTAACATGATGGAATGACCCATATGCTATGCCAAAAAGAAATTGGCGGATGGTATCCTAGACACGACCGCATGGCGTTGGGCTGCAATTTTATCTAGCTACGAATTTTTAATGCGATGTTAAAGCGATATAAACAATAATAATTTATTAAAGCGATATAAACAATATACAGCTTATCCTAAATTAATGGATGGAATTCGCATCCTCATACACATTCGAAACAAAAAAGTAAGAACTCAACCATACACTATTTTGCATAGTTTTTAGTATTAAAAGTAATAGCAAGTGACATACAAATATTTTACCTTCTTCAATTGTGATTTGGAGCAATTAAAATGCTTTGGTTTTCCTCACAATAGAAACAAATTTGTTGGTTGTTGGATTGCCATCTGCCATCATTGCCATCATTGCATAATGCACAATGGTCTAGAAACCAAGTTTAGAGGGAAATTTGGGTCTAGAGCTCTATAGCAACATTTTAGAGAAAAAATTTTTTCCATAAAGTTGTTACATATGATAAAGCGCTTATTGAAAAATTATCAAAAATTAGGGTAACCAACATTTTCGATGCAATCAAGTATCTCACTTCTTTATCTTAGTAGATAGAAGAAAAATCTGTTCTACAATGTTATAGCTCCATTAATTTTAAGTAACTTCGTAAAAAAAAGTTTTTCTCTATCTTTGAAAACAACCGATTTATATTGAAAAACCATATTTTACCCTCCCCTATTCCCTATTTCAAGTTTCATCTTAAAACTGTCTTTGAACGACTAAAAAAAGCTCTTAGCTTTTTAAGAGAAACAATTTGCAATGCTGACATCGTAAATATCTCAATTTTACTCAAAGTTATTAATATTTTTCATCAAAAAATATGCGTTTTTCATTTGTATGTCATTCTTTTTAGGGCAAACATAAAAAATATCTAAAACAATATCGCACGCTTAGCCTTGGGGCTAATAGCGGTCTCGATCAACTAGATTATAGTTGAGAGAATTCGTTATCGATGTTGTTTTTGGCACATTTTGCATGTGTAGAATAAGTACAACGATACACCGTGCCCCAGTGCTAAGTCGAGAAAATTTCCAGCTCGAAAAGTTCATTTGACTCGATCGGGAATCGAACCCGATATCACAACCGTGTGGGAGAGCTAGCCGACCGACATCGCTAACCACAGAGCCACGGCGACCACATATATATATAAAAAATATTTATTGGTCTCATTTTGAAAAGCATACTTGACTCTATAAATGGAGGCATTTTTAAAAATATGTTATTTTTTTAAATTTGAGTAAATTTAATTTAAAAACAAGACAAAAAATTTCAATAACTTTATACATTATGCATATAAAAACACCCAGGTTTTTTTTTTGGTATTTTTTCTCATAAATAGGAATATTTATCTTTAATTTGATCCAAAAAGAATAAAAATCGATCAACTGGTTCAAAAGTTATAAATTTTTTTAAAATTAAATACTGCGAACACAGTCGTTTTTATGGCCACCCAATTTCGAAATTGGTCACACAAAGTGCTTCAATTGTGCTCAAAATCGCAGGGATGCATCTATGTGAAAATAATCAAACCAGTATTGTTTCATTGAGTTGTTAAGGGGACTAGCTCCGAAAAAGGGTGACCATTCGATGATATGATATTATGATATTCGATGTAATTTATTTAAAAAAATTCATAACTTTTGAACCAGTTGGTCGATTTTCGATCCTTTTGGGTCAAATTGAAGGTAATTACTTCTAGTTGTAAGAAAATATACCAAAAAATAAATCGGGGTTCTTTTATATGCATTTTTTCTCTTGTTTTTGAATTGGATTTACTCAAATTTAAATAATAACATATTTTCAAAAATTACTGCATTTATAGAGTCAAGTATGCCCTTCAAAATTGGAACAAGAGATATTTTATATGTTTGCCTCAAAAAGAATGACATACAAATGAGAAACGCATATTTTTTTATGAAAAACATCAATAACTTTGAGTAAAATTGAGATATTTAATTGTTTAGAATAGAATTGTTTCTCTTAAAAAGCTCTAAAAGTCGTTCAAAGACAGTTTTGAGATAAAACTTGAAATAAAAAAGTTAGAGCGCAAAATGTGTTTTTTCAATCTAAATCGGTTGTTTTCAAAGATAGAGAAAAACTTTTTTTCACAAAGTTACTTAAAACTATTGGAGCTATAACATTGTAGAGTAAATTTTTCTTCTATCTACAAAGATAAAAAAGTGAGATACTTGATTGCATCGAAAATGTTGGTCACCCTAATTTTTGATAATTTCTCAATAAGCGCTTTATCATATGTAACAACTTTGTAGAAAAAAGTTTTTCTCTAAAATGTTGCTATAGAGCTCTAGACCCAAATTTCCTCCTAAATTTGGTTTCTAGACCATTGTGCATTGATACATGATAGTTCTGGTTCTCTTGCCGTTCTCAGCGCACCCTGCGCTTTGCTTACATGCAAAAAGACAAAACGGTCATTAACACACGCTACCGGCACACTCACAGTTACAAGAAGTGGCCGATTGGCTGAAGGCAGACGCGACGAGACGGATCCGGACAAAATTACTGGCACGTTCAACAGTGCTGTGCAGTGCCGGTTGGTCCGTCTGCTGTGTAACACTGCAATCGAGTGAGCCGCCTGAACAACTACTGCTCTGCTGACTGCGAGTCGAGGCCGTTTCCAATTTCCAGTGTGGGTCAACCACCGTTCTCTCGCTGCAGTAATCGGTTATACAATGGAGACTAAGCTTTTGCAAGCATTTATGCTTGAATACTGAGAGTAATGTCTATATCGAAGTTAGGCGCCTGAATTTGAAAATCGAGTAATTCAACCAGGGAAAATCAGAAAAAGTTGTCAGGTTTTGAGCACTTTTAAATCAGTCATTTCTTTTCAGAATATCGAGGTTTTGGCATCACCCGAACAGAAAATCTTTTACAATTGAATTTATGTAACAAAAACAATCTATTGTTCGAGATACACTATTGAAAAATTGGTAGATAACATCGATTGTCTAAATCATATCGAGCACCCACTCACCAGCTCTCTTCCCAAGAACAGCCGGCACTAACAGACACAACCGATCTGACTTCGTAAGCGATTCGTTCTTGTTATTGTTGTTTCACTAGAGGTCACTTTCGATTTCTGATGTTTTTTTTCCTTTGTTTTCTATTCCCCATTCTTCTTGACTCCTCCCTTTTCCAAATAACTGACGAAATCTTGATATATAAGGTACCATTCGAACATCTCACCCCATCATTTAAATTCGAATACTCTACCGGTATCGTACGCACTCCATCGAGTTGAATTTCCCATTCGTGCGTTTACCGATAAAGCGGACGGTTCTTTCTGGAGCAGCAGAAAGCGGGTGGTGGCAAATATTGGTCGCTGATAAAAGCGCAAGCTTTCGAATTAAATTTCTCATTCGTTCGTATGTATGGATTACTATTGCTTGTGTGTGGGTAACTATAGCGGGTGTTTATCGAAGATTCAGTATTTTCTCGTTGATTCATTGACATTCATTAAAGATATTAAAACACCTGAACGAACACGGTTGTGGATTCGACTTTACAGCAGCGATTTAAACTTCTTCAGCCAGTGTTTTTTGATCGAGGGAAAAATACTGCCGATGAATGATTAACACTTATTTGCTAGAAACTTCATTTATATCAAAACAGGTTCTTTTAAGTACCATAAATTATCGGAGTACCATAAATTATCGTTAAAGTTTTCCTAATAAGCATACATTTAATTTTCGTTTTTGTTTCTCGGTGCGCGGTTTTGTTTTCTGTTTCTCGCACACATAGAAAAAAAAAACTAGTATCCATCGTGAAAAATAACAAAACATTCAAAAATGCTCTAAATTATAAAAGATCCATTCTTTTAGTATATATGATCATTTATAACACTTTAACTATTTCGTATTTAGAAATTCAATGTTAGATAAATTTGCAGAAAATACTACACAGTTAAAATAATTTACATTTCTTTAAATGCACATCAATGGAGCATTGAAAACCATTTAATATTCCGTGTGGTATTATATTCACATGCAACATAAATGAATATATTGTTAATTTGCATGCATATTATATATCACTTAACGTACAAATTTACATGGTTTAAAACGATTCTGTATTGTGCATTATTAACGGTGTGAAATTAAATATGTTTTTCACTCAATGTGCTAGAAACCGTTATGTGCTTTCATTTGTATTAGCTGTAAATTTCTTTTTTTGGTACTGTGTAGAGTTACAATTCCGTCTACTATTTGTTTTAATGGAATACGAAAATTCCGTAGTCCAACGACATGCGGTCATGTCTTGGATACCATCCTCCTATTTTTTCCGCTATACCCGGTAATTGCGTAATTTAGTAATTTTTCTGTGAATATTTTCCTCCAAAAAATATTTATTTTTTACAAGTTAGTTCAAACGTAGATCTACGTCGCAAAGGAAGTTTCGCTACAGGGGTGTGAAATAAAAATCTGAGAACGGAACTGGGGACGAAATGTGTCCTTTTTCTAATGTTTATCACTCGGTTGGTTTTCAACGGATCTCCTACGTTTTTGCAGCAATGAATTGCGGAAAATTGAACATCATCAACTTGTTGAAGCACAATTTTCCACCAATTCGGGTTAAGCTGCATTATAGTTAAGCTTTCCCTAGCACAGTCGACAGATTACTATACCGGCATTGCTCTCTTTAGACTACAATAAAAGTCTGCTATGGCTCAGAAAAATATCATATAAAACATAAATATACAACACCCTGTTTCCATCGAACACATTGCTTCAAACCGCAACATGATACGGGTTATATAATTGTGGAATGAGAATTCCATCAGTCCTTTTCCGCTGGTTGCCAACACGAAATGAGACTCATTGTATTACATATGGAATGAAATCTGTACGCCTCTTGCGAAACTGAGAAAATGGCGTAATATGCAAAAAAGGTGGAGCCTCTTACTACATGGTTCTAAAGTAAACATCACGAACAAAAAGCGAGGTTGTGATTAATTGGACGCTGCTTTTTATTTTGATTTCTAGCTCAGATTTGCAATTGACAAGATAAGCTTATTCTTATGCCAAAAGTTCAAAAAGCAAGATTCAAAACGGTACCTGGTAAGTATGATTTTGCATTATACCATCCTGTTCTCAGCTATAGAAGCAAGCTGGTGATTGACTGAATGCCGCGAAACTAATTTTAAAATGATTGATTATACTACAAAGTAGGGGAGCTTCGTAGCCGCAAGGTTACAGAGTCCGTTTTTTAAGCAGATGGTCGTGAGTTCGAATCCTATAATAACTAGGCCATTCGATATCAAAAAGAACCTGGGCATGGGTTTGTTCTCAGGCCTCCTACCACTTACTCCTCCTTTACGCTGAATTCTATAATACCTTTGCATGACTTTCTCCTAACAAAAAAAAAATGGCCAGAAGCGCGCACGACGAAACTTATCCAGGGAATTATAATTGACGATATTTGGCAGAAGGAAGGAGGCTTTCGGTATAGTAGAGCCGATAGCGTGTAGTAGGAACGGTAAAATCGCTTACATACAAGCACTTATGAAACAACAATAATTAGCATGCCACTTCTCAATAGTGGTATTGGTAATACAGTGTCGTTTCGATTTTATCACTATCCAAAAAACACTTTCCGGTAAATAGCTATCGTTTTATCCGGTTCGAGCTTTTAGAATGAATTTTTTTTTTTGTCGACCAGAACGTTATATTAATTACCAGTTTAAACATTACCATATTAAATATCACTTCAGCTGGTGCGAGTTTCATTTGCTCTAATAACAAATCGAAATATACAGTAAAAGCATATCGAAAGATAATAATAGTTATCAGTTGAATATGATTTAACCGATCTACAAAATCAAGAGTACATTCTCAAAAACTCCAGTTGACACTGACTCGTTGCAAGCTGCTCCCAGCTACGGTAACGTAATATTTCCTCAATATCAATATCAGTGCCAGCGTGCGAAAGACGGCAGGCGGGTGAAAATAGGAGATAAAGTGCTGAAATCCCACCTCAGGGATATCCATGCCCGTTCCGGCGGAAACGGTAAATGAATTTTTATTCCACCTTCGTTCGCTTGTTTTCCAATTGGATCCAAGCCAAGGAGGATGGATCTCCGCAAAGGACAGCCAGCCGGCCTGTGCGCCTTTTGATGGACTACATCAAGTCTTATTTCAAGCAACAACGGAGTGAGTTTCCACCCATTTCGGTTTGTTTTCAGACGCTCAGAGCGGAAGTCTAGATTTGTAGCGACCGTCGACGGCGTGGTCTTAAATAATAGAACAGACTTTCGATTGGAAACTGTATACGTCGTTTTCTTATTTCCTACACCGTTTTCTCACCCAAGCTTGGAAGGATTTCCACTTCGCTGCCCGTCGTCGCCGGCAGCATCAGCAGAGGTTGGATGAAATGATGCGATAATCAACCATCCTCGCTCCCACGTCCGTTCTCCAGGTCCAAATTAAATTTCAGCAGGCAGCACCCAGAGCAGTGGAGGCAAACAACAGTAAAGCGAAAGCTTCTTGTTTGCGACCGGTGTGGGCTGCTCCGTTGGGGTATTCCGTTTTATTGATTGTTTAATGATTGACTTGTGCCACTGCTGATGAAGACATTTTTCGCACTGCGGAATGGAAGTGATTGGTGGTGATCGGTCGAAAAACTTTCGTCCGGCTGATGAATGGGGTTTAGATTGATTGGCTGCTGCTACGTAAGTTTTCATCCTATTTGCCACCCTGAAGGCTATTGGCGAAATCGATCGACAGTGCGGAAAATGGATACTCGTCTATTTTGTCGGCTGAAGTTTATTGTTTCACATCACACCGCCAGCGATGAAATTGAACCAGAAATGACTATTCACAATAATTTATTCAGTAAGTTCAAATTTTCTATTATTTATCATATCGCTTAAAGCAACTGACGGTTATGTTTCCCAAATATCAATAAATCGTTAAAACATTTTAAAGCTAGATTCATTTTTCCATCCGTTTTCCAAAACTTCGCCCATCAAAATGCAATCAAATCAACACCCGCTACGTTCGTTGGTTGGTATGAGTTTCGCTCAACAGATGATATTGTGAAGCGTTTCAGTTCAAAAAGCAAACTTTATTTCCACAGACGACATGCAGCTCCGCTGTACTGTCATCGTTTATTCCGACTGTCAGAAGCCGGAAAATGCGGCTGTTCGCATTCGGTGAGCATTCCGTCGGCTGCAATAAATTTTACGCGAGTCTGCCTCTATCGATCCCCCGCTACCGAACGAATATTATTATTATCACTCCGCTGGTTGTTTTATTTTTATTTACCTAATCCATTACGTTTATTGCCAGAACGATCATAAATATTGGACAATTTTTGACATACCGAAGCTCCGCGAAACCATTATTGCGGTGATGAGACCCTCGGCTCGGCACGATTCGTGGTCTTACCTCCGGCTGCTGTCTGTGCTCATAGCGTGATTCAAGTGAAACATTTATTGCACTCTTTTCGTTGGCGAGTATCGGAGTGCTGTAAAAACAGCAACTATTCCACTTTCCTAATAGAAACAGATTTACTGTTGTACTTGATTTGATTCATCTATAAATCTTGAAAAAAATGTATAAAAAAATGTTGTACTTGAAGGCAGACCCACTAATAACTTAAGTTTTAATGTGTTCTGTTAACGGTTTTACTATCAATTTTATAACACGAAAAGATAAATTGTAGAAACACATTCGATGTAATGTTTGAGCAGATTTGAAGCCGCTTTAGAAAGATTACCCGGGGAACAAATTTGTTATGTAACAGCTTATTAAGCTTTAATTCAGCCGAGGTCCACCGAATAGCAGCTTTATAAGCGATAATTCAACAAAACTGTTTATTGGGTAACCTCACTTTTAAACGTTTAAACGATTGATTGAGGAACTTTTAGTATACTGTGCATGAGAAGAAGGTCATTGATTAATTGAATGAATTCAGTGTCTACATTCAAGTTTAATTCAAAATCTCAAAAATCCTTCACCATGATTTCGAAACTACAACTCACAGTCGTTGAAATTCAAAAGTCTCATTATTTCCGCTTCGCCCCCTTTGTATACAGCTTCGATTTCTCTGCTCTTGGAAATAAACATTTTCCAATGTTCCATTTTCACCAAGCGTTGAGCATCATCCTGCACCGAAAAATACGACCGATTGCACTTGGTCAACCTCCCTTCCGTCGCCCTCGTTTTCTACCACACAGTCCAGGTGCCACAGTCAGTGAAGCAATAACCGCTTTGTCTTTCCATAATGCATTGCCATTCTGGTGCCAACCTGAAAATATCCCATTCTCACTGTTTCCGCGCGCGACCAACCGCCAGCCCGCCAACCCGAAGGCGGCTCACAGATACAACCGATACCAATTTGCCGGAAGCAGCTATTCCAGACAGTACGTCGTCGTCATCAACCATGGTGGTGTCCTGTGGTTCGTTTCGCTCATTCCCGTGCAGTACAACGAGGGCTCCGCTGCACCTTGGCTAGCTTCAAAATTCTTTCCAACCGTAGCGTAGCGGAAACGGAAGACCGAGTAAACCGTGCGGAGTCAAAGGGTCAACAAGCAAACCCGCCGGTGAGGAAAACACTCGTGTTGAAGGTGTACGGCCGGCAGGGGAAAGCGATATATGTAGTTAAGAGGGATTTTTTAAAGTGCCCAACTATGTTGCTAAACGAATTACACCAGAACACATAACGGCGTCACGGTGACAAACGATGTGGGTTGCAACAGAACCATTCTCCCCAACCAGAGTGGAAAGCGTGAGGGTGTGGAACGTAGGGCACAGTACGGAATCCTCAAAACTAGTCTTGGGTCACTCGCAAACTACAACACGGTACAGTGGCTACCGCTTGAGTAGCGAGCGGTCAGCACAAAGGCAAAACGACGACGGAGGCCATAAAAAGGTGGATTATTTTGCTGGATTTTATTTTAGTTTTGCTAGAGCGAATCCCTTTTCCGATCGGTTACTGTTGCAGATTTCCGCAATGACGGCTTGGAAAAGCTGACTGATGGTGGATGATTTATACCGCTTAGCAGTAGATGGAGTTAAATCCATGGTCTTGTTTTAAAATCTTAGATGATGCTCGTGAGAGTTCAAAGCCAGTTAGAAACGCCTAAATGTATGCTGCGGTACGGTCTTGGTTTCTACTTTTAGCTCATCGGATACTTGAAACGTTATGGTTAGACAACTGCAGTACAAACGGAAAGCTTTTCCTGTTTATTGGCCTCAAGAGCGTAAAACGAGGCAGCAGTAAGTCACCCCTTTCACAGCGGTAGTTTAGCTTTTATCACCTAAAACTTCATTTCTTTCAGAAGCAGCTAATTAAAAACTTCCAACTGAAATGGCAACCCGACCGGGCTCAAACGAAATAATGGTCAGCATGATTTATAACACTAGATTAAAGCTGTCAAAAGCAGTATCAAAACCACACTCCTATTCACAAGGGATTTAACCAGCAAACACGGAGCGGAATATGGGGGCAAATGAAAAAAGTAGGAGGGTGGTATTCAAGACACGACCGCATGACGTTGACTACCGTATTCTTAAAAAAAAAAAATATTCCATTGAAGCAAATAGTATAGGGAATTGCAACGCTTCTTTTACAAAACTTCTGTAACAAAATTTCGAGGCTCCAAAAGGTACCAGTTTCCGATTATTTTCGTCCAGAATTCCAGCCATTTGAGTATTTTGCAGTAGCCATTTATTACTAACAGCCACCAGCATAACGGGTGAAACCGGCACGAGATGACCGGTACTATTTTGTATTTCCTCCTTTCAGCTGCTATCACCTAGCGTCCGCATGTCACTGGTGCGGTTTTGGAATCAGAATGATGGGGCGCCGGCCGCTGTCGTAAAATTAACACCAACAAAAAGATGCATATTTGCAAGGTTTTTTCCCCCAGCAGCAGCATTTTGTAATAAAACAGAAAATTCAATTAGCCGCTTCTGTAACAAAATTTCGAGGCACCAAAAGGGGCCAGGTGCCGAATATATCCATGCTTTTGGTCAGTCCGTCCAGAATTCTTTCAAGATAGCGTCCGTATGTAGCCGGTACGGTTTAGTAATGAAACTGATGGGGTGAAATGTTCGAACGGTACGTTTTATACCAAGGCTTCGTCAGATAAATTAAAAGAGGGATGGGCTACGCAAATTATGGAATGGAAGAGACAAATGTTTCTTGAAAGCTGCGCCGGCCGCTGTCATAATATTAACACCAACACAAACATGCATTTTTGCAAGGTTTTTTCCGCTAGCAGCATCATTTGGTAAAACAGAAAATTCAATTTGCCGCTTCTGTAACAAAATTTAGAGGCACCAAAAGGTGCCAGTTGCCGATTATAGTTTCCTGGTTAGTCCGTCCAGAATTCCAGCCATTTAAGTGTTTTGCAGTAGCCATTTACTACTAAAGCCACCAGCATTACGGGTGAAACCGGCACGAGATGACCGGTACTATATTGTATTTCCTCCTTTCAGCTGCTATCACCTAGCGTCCGCATGTCACTGGTGCGGTTTTGGAATCAGAATGATGGGGCGCCGGCCGCTGTCGTAAAATTAACACCAACAAAAAGATGCATATTTGCAAGGTTTTTTCCGCTAGCAGCAGCATTTTGTAATAAAACAGAAAATTCAATTAGCCGCTTCTGTAACAAAATTTCGAGGCACCAAAAGGGGCCAGGTGCCGAATATATCCATGCTTTTGGTCAGTCCGTCCAGAATTCTTTCAAGATAGCGTCCGTATGTAGCCGGTACGGTTTAGTAATGAAACTGATGGGGTGAAATGTTCGAACGGTACGTTGTATACCAAGGCTTCGTCAGATAAATTAAAAGAGGGATGGGCTACGCAAATTATGGAATGGAAGAGACAAATGTTTCTTGAAAGCTGCGCCGGCCGCTGTCATAATATTAACACAAACATGCATTTTTGCAAGGTTTTTTCCGCTAGCAGCATCATTTGGTAAAACAGAAAATTCAATTAGCCGCTTCTGTACCAAAATTTCGAGGCACCAAAAGGTGCCAGTTGCCGATTATAGTTTCCTGGTTAGTCCGTCCAGAATTCCAGCCATTTAAGTGTTTTGCAGTAGCCATTTACTACTAAAGCCACCAGCATTACGGGTGAAACCGGCACGAGATGACCGGTACTATTTTGTATTTCCTCCTTTCAGCTGCTATCACCTAGCGTCCGCATGTCACTGGTGCGGTTTTGGAATCAGAATGATGGGGCGCCGGCCGCTGTCGTAAAATTAACACCAACAAAAAGATGCATATTTGCAAGGTTTTTTCCGCTAGCAGCAGCATTTTGTAATAAAACAGAAAATTCAATTAGCCGCTTCTGTAACAAAATTTCGAGGCACCAAAAGGGGCCAGGTGCCGAATATATCCATGTTTTTGGTCAGTCCGTCCAGAATTCTTTCAAGATAGCGTCCGTATGTAGCCGGTACGGTTTAGTAATGAAACTGATGGGGTGAAATGTTCGAACGATACGTTTTATACCAAGGCTTCGTCAGATAAATTAAAAGAGGGATGGGCTACGCAAATTATGGAATGGAAGAGACAAATGTTTCTTGAAAGCTGCGCCGGCCGCTGTCATAATATTAACACCAACACAAACATGCATTTTTGCAAGGTTTTTTCCGCTAGCAGCATCATTTGGTAAAACAGAAAATTCAATTAGCCGCTTCTGTAACAAAATTTCGAGGCACCAAAAGGGGCCAGGTGCCGAATATATCCATGCTTTTGGTCAGTCCGTCCAGAATTCTTTCAAGATAGCGTCCGTATGTAGCCGGTACGGTTTAGTAATGAAACTGATGGGGTGAAATGTTCGAACGGTACGTTTTATACCAAGGCTTCGTCAGATAAATTAAAAGAGGGATGGGCTACGCAAATTATGGAATGGAAGAGACAAATGTTTCTTGAAAGCTGCGCCGGCCGCTGTCATAATATTAACACCAACACAAACATGCATTTTTGCAAGGTTTTTTCCGCTAGCAGCATCATTTGGTAAAACAGAAAATTCAATTAGCCGCTTCTGTACCAAAATTTCGAGGCACCAAAAGGTGCCAGTTGCCGATTATAGTTTCCTGGTTAGTCCGTCCAGAATTCCAGCCATTTAAGTGTTTTGCAGTAGCCATTTACTACTAAAGCCACCAGCATTACGGGTGAAACCGGCACGAGATGACCGGTACTATATTGTATTTCCTCCTTTCAGCTGCTATCACCTAGCGTCCGCATGTCACTGGTGCGGTTTTGGAATCAGAATGATGGGGCGCCGGCCGCTGTCGTAAAATTAACACCAACAAAAAGATGCATATTTGCAAGGTTTTTTCCGCTAGCAGCAGCATTTTGTAATAAAACAGAAAATTCAATTAGCCGCTTCTGTAACAAAATTTCGAGGCACCAAAAGGGGCCAGGTGCCGAATATATCCATGCTTTTGGTCAGTCCGTCCAGAATTCTTTCAAGATAGCGTCCGTATGTAGCCGGTACGGTTTAGTAATGAAACTGATGGGGTGAAATGTTCGAACGGTACGTTTTATACCAAGGCTTCGTCAGATAAATTAAAAGAGGGATGGGCTACGCAAATTATGGAATGGAAGAGACAAATGTTTCTTGAAAGCTGCGCCGGCCGCTGTCATAATATTAACACCAACACAAACATGCATTTTTGCAAGGTTTTTTCCGCTAGCAGCATCATTTGGTAAAACAGAAAATTCAATTTGCCGCTTCTGTAACAAAATTTAGAGGCACCAAAAGGTGCCAGTTGCCGATTACATTTCTGGTTAATCTACTAAAAGCCACCAGCATAACGGGTGAAACCGGCACGAGATGACCGGTACTATTTTGTATTTCCTCCTTTCAGCTGCTAACACCTAGCGCTGTCGTGAAATTAACATCAACATGAACATGCATTTTTGCAAGGTTTTTTTTCCGCTAGCAACAGCAATTGTAAAACATAAAATTCAACTAACCGCTTCTATTATAAAACTGCGAGGCACCAAAAGGTGCCAGTTGCCGATTTCTTGTTTACTGGTTTCCGTCCAGAATTCCAGCCATTTTAGTACTTTGCAGTAGCCACCAGCATCACGGATCAAACCGGCACGAGATGACCGGTACTATTTTGTTTTTCCTCCTTTTAGCTGCTAACACCGAGCGTCCGTATGTATCCGGTACGGTTTAATAATGAAACTGATGGGGTGAAATGTTCGAACGATACGTTTTATACCAAGGCTTCGTCAGATAAATAGAAAGAGGGATGGGCTACATAGATGATGAAATGGCAGAGACAAATGTTTCTTGAAAGCTGCGCCGGCCGCTGTCGTAATATTAACACCAACACAAACATGCATTTTTGCAAGGTTTTTTTCCGCTAGCAGCAGCATTTGGTAAAACAGAAAATTCAATTAGCCGCTTCTGTACCAAAATTTCGAGGCACCAAAAGGTGCCAGTTGCCGATTATAGTTTCCTGGTTAGTCCGTCCAGAATTCCAGCCATTTAAGTGTTTTGCAGTAGCCATTTACTACTAAAGCCACCAGCATTACGGGTGAAACCGGCACGAGATGACCGGTACTATTTTGTATTTCCTCCTTTCAGCTGCTATCACCTAGCGTCCGCATGTCACTGGTGCGGTTTTGGAATCAGAATGATGGGGTGCCGGCCGCTGTCGTAAAATTAACACCAACAAAAAGATGCATATTTGCAAGGTTTTTTCCGCTAGCAGCAGCATAAACATCGGAAACAGAAAGTGACAACAACAATAACAACAAAGTCAGATCGATTGTATCCGTTAGTGTCGACTGTGCTTGGGAAGAGAGGTAGTGATTGGCTGCGCGGTATGATTTAGACAATCGATATTAATTACCAATTTTTCAATAGTGTATCTCAAACAATAGTTTGTTTTTGTTACATAAATTTAACCGTAAAAGAATTTCTGATCGATTGATGCCAAAACCTCGAAAACCTGATTATAGATGACTGCAAAATAAGCGCTCAAAACCTGACCACTTTTCTCTGGTTTTCCCTGGTTGAATTACTAGATTTTTAAATTCAGGGGCCTAACTTCGATATAGACGTTAGTCAACGTCAAAAAAATCACGAAACAAGATAACGAAATAATAAGCCAACAATCCTGCTCGAGGATTTCAAGAGCTAAATGAATGAAAAACCGGTCCTTATAACACATACCTGCAGGCGAATCTGTGATGCGTGTTTCGCATGGTTTTTCGCAATTCAGGTTTTTCATTCACAGGTCTAAATTGTGTAGCCTCATTAAGTTCACTCTTTTCCTTCTACCCTCTCGCGGTGTTTCTTCTGCTCTACCCCGGACGATCTGTGGACTGGCTGGCTGGCAGCGAAAATTTACGACAGGGCGTCGCTTGCATTTATTTCGAGCGCCCTTGAGCCGCTAAATGTGGCACTTTAACTGGATTGCTCTATTTTATGCTTGTTATTTCGTCACCTGTACCTACGTGTGTGGGCGAAAAAGTTGTGCTTGAAATTGAAAAATTTCACTAGTTTTTCGTTTTAATATCGCAAAAAGGAGAGTTCACCTGAACGACTAATAATTCAGTGACTAAAGATCTTATTTTGCTTTTGAAATAATGACACTTGCGTTAGAGTTAAACAATGTTATTCAATTGAACTTCGGAAGTTTTTACCAAGAATTTTTATTTGAGTTAAACGAAGAAATAAATCGGTCTCGGCCTGGCTGTTTAGTCGGAGATTTTTGATCCGTCACTTTTATATAGGCGATTAATCTAACGACTACGCAATATATACCTTCGTTTGGTTTCATATTGAGTTATTTTTGCGCGCAACTATGTTCGATTCGTCATCTACTACTGTGACCAAACCATACCTCACGACAATAACGTCTGTGACACCTTCTTCCTTACAATTTCCTTTTTTACGATCATAAGGACGTGGCCGGCGCCGTTATGGATCTATATAAGGCGGAACCTACTGAATTGTTGTACATTGAAGATGGTGAATTAATCCCAAGTTAGTATATAAGTATATAATCCATGGCTCATATTCCGTCCCGAACGCTCGACGAAAACGGACGCATTAAGTGGTTGTCTCGCTATAAAGTCGCTACTGTGTGAAGAAGAAAAGAAGCATTGCTTACTCGGTCGTGTTTCAAATAGTGCGAAGTGCAGTGTAAAGACAAACTGATAATCCGAAGGTCATCCTGCTATTGTGCTATAGCTGTGCCGCTGCGAAGCTGCCCGTTCCAGCACCGAAAGACTCGGTGATTGTGCTATTGAAGACAACAAAAAAGAGGTACGTGATTCTTCGCACTGTACTGTTGCGCTAGTTTGAGCGCAATGGATGTGGATCCCTTAGCCCCCGATCCCCCGTCTCCAAACCCACCCGACCCTGTTCCTCCTGTTCACCCCCCCTCTGTCCCTGCTTTAGACAATCCTCGGCTCTACCCAGACGGATCAACGGGTCCACTGGTTCTCTACATGAGGCCCAAACCAGGAGGAAAATCACTGAACACGTTACAAATCGCGAAACATCTGACGTCACGATACAAGGCCGTGACCAAAATCGCAAAAGTCAGACCAAACAAGCTCCGTGTCGTGGTCAATGATCTGGATCAGGCCAACGATATAGCTCGCTCTGAGCTCTTTACACGCGAGTATCGCGTGTATGTACCTGCACGAGACGTGGATATCGACGGTGTAATAACCGATTAGAGTCTGAGTGTATTCTGGGAAGCGGCGTCGGCTGCTTCAAAAAATCCACTACCGAGGCGAAAGTATTGGATGTTAAGCAATTACGGTCCATGTCGCTCGTCTCCGGTAAAAAAGTATACACTCCGTCAGACTCGTTTCGCGTTACGTTTGCCGGATCTGCTTGGGGTTCCCCTTACAATGATAACCGCTCCTCTTTAATCTATAACCTTTGCGATGACTTCGACATGACTATTTTAAACAACGGCGAAATGACACGTATCCCGAAACCTCCAGCGCGCCCAAGCGCTTTGGATCTATCCTTATGTTCGACGTCGCTACGGTTGGATTGCACATGGAAGGTGTTCCTCGATCCTCACGGTAGCGACCATTTGCCTATTCTTATTTCAATTACTAACGGTTCAACTCGCATGCGACCAATTGATATTCCGTATGACCTCACACGGAATGTCGATTGGAAGTTATACGAGGAAATGATTTCAAAAACGGTCGATTCGATTCAACATCATCCACCGCTTGAAGAATACAACCTCCTCGCGGGCTTGATTCTCGACGCCGCGTTGCAAGCCCAAACGAAGAAATACCCTGGCGTAACGATCAAAGAACCGCCTCCCACTCCGTGGTGGGACAAAGAGTGCTCCGATGCCTACACGCAAAGATCCGACGCGTATCTGACCTTCTGGGATACAGACGATGCCGACGACTTTAAACGTTATTCGGAGCTTGATACCAAGTTTAAAAGCTTGACTAAGGCAAAGAAACGCGGATATTGGCGTCGGTTCGTAAACGAGACGACGAGGGAGACATCAATGAACACTCTTTGGAACACAGCCCGAAAAATGCGGAATCGCGTAACGGTCAACGAAAGCGAGGAGTCTTCAAGTAGGTGGATATTTGATTTTGCCAGGAAAGTATGTCCGGACTCTGTTCCTGCGCAAAACCTTGTTCGCGATACGTCTCCGGGTCACGACGCGATAGAATCACCTTTTACGATGGCAGAATTTTCAGTTGCCCTCCTGTCCTGTAACAATAACGCGCCTGGGTTAGATAGAATCAAATTCAACTTGTTGAAGAATCTACCCGGCAATGCGCTTGTTGAACTTGTTCAATAAGTTCCTGGTGCAAAACATTGTACCACAGGATTGGAGGCTAGTGAAGGTGATCGCCATCCAAAAACCAGGGAAACCAGCTTCTGATCACAACTCTTATAGGCCGATTGCAATGCTATCCTGTATCCGGAAATTGATGGAAAAAATGATACTCCGTCGCTTAGACCACTGGGTCGAATCAAATGGTCTGCTATCAGATACTCAGTTTGGCTTCCGCTGTGCCAAAGGGACGAATGATTGTCTTGCGTTGCTTTCAACAGATATTCAGCTGGCGTATGCTCGCAAAGAACAAATGACGTCTGCGTTCTTGGACATTAAGGGGGCTTTTGATTCCGTTTCTATTGACATTCTTTCGGGCAAACTTCACCGACAAGGATTTTCTCCAATATTAAACAATTTGTTGTACAATTTGTTGTCCGAAAAGCATATGCATTTTGCGCATGGTGATTTGGCAACTTTTCGAATTAGCTACATGGGTCTTCCCCAGGGCTCATGTTTAAGCCCCCTTCTTTACAATTTTTATGTAAATGACATCGACGAATGTCTGGCAAATTCATGCACGATAAGACAACTTGCCGACGTTAGCGTGGTCTCTGTTACAGGAGCCAAAGCTGCCGATTTGCAAGGACCATTGCAAGATACCTTGGACAATTTGTCTGCTTGGGCTCTACAGCTAGGTATCGAATTCTCTCCGGAGAAGACTGAGATAGTAGTTTTTTCTAGGAAGCATGAACCTGCTCAGCTCCAAGCACAATTAATGGGTAAAACGATCTCTCAGGTTTTGGTGCATAAGTATCTTGGTGTCTGGTTCGACTCTAAGGGCACCTGGGGTTGCCATGTTAGGTATCTGATGAAGAAAAGTCAGCAAAGAGTAAATTTTCTTCGTACAATAACCGGATCATGGTGGGGAGCCCACCCAGGAGACCTTATAAGGCTTTACCAAACAACGATATTGTCTGTAATTGAGTACGGGTGTTTCTGCTTCCGCTCCGCAGCAAACACACATTTGATCAAACTGGAGCGAATACAATATCGTTGTTTGCGTATCGCCTTAGGTTGCATGCAATCGACCCATACGATGAGTTTGGAGGTCTTAGCCGGAGTTCTACCGTTGAAAAACTGCTTCTGGAGCCTATCTTCTCGTATTCTTATCAAATGTGAGGTCTTGAACCGTCCTGTGATTGAAAATTTTGAAAGGTTAATCGAGCTCAATACTCAAACCCGTTTTATGACATTGTATTTCAATCACATGTCCCAAAATATTAACCCTTCTTTGAATATTCCAAATCGTGTCAACTTATCAAATACTTCTGATTCTACTGTGTTTTTCGATACATCCATGATAGAAGAAACTCGTGGAATCCCGGATCATTTACGCGTGCAGCAGATCCCTAAAATTTTTTCCAATAAATATCGAAACATCAACTGCAACAATATGTTCTACACTGATGGATCACTTCTCGATGGGTCCACTGGCTTCGGTGTCTTCAATAACAATTTAACCGTCTCCCATAAGCTCGATAATCCTGCTTCTGTTTACGTCGCAGAATTAGCTGCTATTCAGTACACCCTAGGGATTATCGAAAAAATGCCCACGGACCATTATTTCATCTTTACGGACAGTCTCAGTTCTATTGAGGCTCTTCGATCGATGAAAGATGTTAAGCACTCTCCGTATTTCCTGGGGAAAATACGGAAACATCTGAGTGCTTTATCCAAAAAATCTTTTCAGATTACCTTAGTGTGGGTCCCTTCTCACTGCTCGATACCGGGCAATGAGAAAGCGGACTCTTTGGCTAAGGTGGGCGCAACAAATGGTGAAATTTATGAAAGACCAATTGCTTTTAATGAATTTTTTGCATTTGTACGTCAGAATACGATCATCAGTTGGCAAAATTCTTGGACCAGAGGGGAACTGGGAAGGTGGTTACATTCCATTATACCCAAGGTATCGACGAATCCGTGGTTCAAGGGGTTGGATGTAGGTCGAGATTTCATTTGCGTGATGTCTCGGCTTATGTCCAATCACTATAGATTTGATGCGCATCTCCGTCGTATTGGGCTCGGGGAAAGTGGTATCTGACATAGAGCACGTTGTTTGGTCATGCCCTGTACACCGTGACGCCAGGTCTAAATTAATAACTTCCCTCCGGGCCGAGGGTAGAGAACCAGCTGTTCCTGTTCGTGATGTCTTGGCGAGTCGCGACCATGTCCCTTATATACATTTTCCTGAAATCCATCCATGCCCAAGTCTAGTCCCATTCCTTTCCACCCACATTCAACAAAACGGCAAGAACACGTCGTAGACCTCGATTTTGGAACCAGCAATTGAACCCCACACGAACTCGCCAGGAAAACCCGAGGCCTTTCTTTATATCTTGGCTCAGCGGCACACACCATATGGCAACTTGAACACCAGCGAACAACAACAACGAACCAAAACCAGCAACTAGACCCCGCACAATACCCTCAGAACCCGAGGATTACAAGCCCCTGTCCCAGCTCTTGACACCGTGGCTTAGCAGAACAAATGCATACATGCTGCATATTCATTCGATGATCATCAGACGACCATTCAACTACAAAACACTGATTGAATAATACATGCTAGTTTTAAGATAGACTTAATTTCAGCTCGTAGTCGGCAGCGAGGATAAAAAATTTGCTTATAGATTTTAAGTTATCCGATATAATTGGCGCCGTTAAACATTGAATTGTATTTGTGCCGTGTCAAATAAATGATTTGTGAAGAAAAAAAAATCCATGGCTCGTGAAATATTTGCAAGCCCAAGAACATCAATCAGCTACCTCGACATTTGAAACTTCTGCTTTCAACCGGTAGTTTCTAACAGAAAGCTCCTGGTAGAATCCGGAATTTGAGAGGGATTCCAAAAAATTTAATTTCAAAGCTTATTAAATAAACAGCACCAGCAGCGTTGTACAATATTACGATAGCTTGCTGAAAATTTAAAAGAAAAAAATATGCGGACATCCATAATTTCCGTTAAAAACTCTCTCACTAACACAAACTCCTTTCTGTTACACTTGGTGATAACGCTGAGGTGAAATTTCACACCTCATATCTGACGATTTTTGTTGCAACCTGAGATATTTGAACTACATTTTTTTAATTGTAGCGTAAAATAACTACGCGACTGGCTCCTTCTAAAATTTACGCAGGGGCTACTACATCCCAAGTGGAAGGTTGAGGTGAGGATGGAAGTGGTTTAGATAATTTAAGTAAATAATATTTTGAATATTTAAATAATTGAATTTGGGATCCTAAAAAGATATTTCAAAATGTAGAATTTTTAAATAGGCATTTTAGTTTTTTAAAACTCTTCTGAACAAACCAAAAAAGGGGCTCTTGAAGAAAAAAAAGTTTTTCTAACAACAACAACAAGTAAGAACCAACCAACCAACCAATTTGCACATAAGAATACGACATCATTAAACATGATTGGAACCAACATTATGCAGCGCAAAAAGGGGTTCAACAGTCAGAGTAAATGTAGGTTAAAATTACATTTCACTACCGCAAAACGAAAAATTATTAAATCCTCAATTTATTTGATTGATTGTCCCAAAGAGGACAGTTTGTTCTTCAATTTAAAATCTTATGTGTTGCTGATTACACCTTTGTGCCATCCCGACAGCGGGAATTATGATGAATTTGCGTATGACAAAGGCATCGTATCATTTAGCAAAATATTTCAAAATCAAACATTATCAAATCTCGTTGAGGCAGTCTGATAATAAAGTGTAAGGCTGTTTTCATAATGAAAAGTAGATAAGGTTGGTAGATTATGATTGTAAGCATCCCAAAAACTTTCGTGTTGCAAAAAGACAGCAGAGCTTTTCACTGGAGGAAGTGCCACTGATGCTGACGCTACCGTACAAAGGCAAGTTTTACTAGAGGAAGTGCTGATGCTGCTACCTATTCAGGGCCCATCCACTAGTGAAATAATTAGATTGGGAAGAAGCAAGCTCATTCATAGCCCAAAACGAGCATTCATGATTTTGTCGACCGTATTAGGGAAAGCAAGCATTAAGCGATCAATCATAATGATTATGCGTTTCAGTGTCGTAAGAAAGCAGATAACAGAAGATGCCGCATTCAGTTACGCAACATTTTATTACCCTGATTTTGGTTGGTAATGCATATTTCTGAAGAATGCAGTGTAATTAATAAACGAAAAAAATATTAACTCTTCAGTATTTCAGTTTTATATTAAAAGGACAAATTTTCGTTAAATTGAAAATCGAATATGATCGATATCTTCATCGCTGTGCTATCCCCAACATAACATTATAACACAGTGAAAAACTATTTTCACAATGGAAATTTACCGAAATCTATCCGATTGCCAACATCTCTGTTTGTGTGTTGCTAAAATACGGCAGAGCTTTTAACCGCTGGCCAAAACACCTACCGCTGATGCTGCCGCCACCGCACGAAGGAAGCTTTTTACAAGAGAAAATTGTGCCGCTGCTGATGCTGCTACCACTACTGGAAACTCACTGCTACTTAGTTAGGACCGTACTTGTGACCATCCACTAGTAAACTGATTGATTTAAGCTGAATCACGCTCTTATATTGCCCGGAGAGTGCAGTCCGGTTTCCTAGGTAAATAGTTCTGTCGAACGTGCTATGGAAAGTATCATGACCATTCATGCATTTCATTTTAGCATTAAAAAAATTCGATTTCTGAAATTCTGTTTTTTCATCGGTCAAAAGAGGGGAACTTTGACGGTTTTATGGCACGACTTCTGATAGTTTGATTACAAAGGCTATGTTAATACTTATAATATATGAGTTTTCGCACGTGCGGAGAAAATAACGACCGCCCGAAATTAAGTCAGTTACTAGATTATTCTCTCCCAGACGGTCTCAAGGTATGACGCTGGCCTAACATTCCAGTCGTCTTGAGTTCGAGTCTCGGCTTGGGAAATGCTGTGATTGTAAGAAGGATCGTAGCGCTAGCCCCGCAATTGTCCTGTACACTAAACAGTTGACTGCGAAGTCTGTGTATAATAAACAGAAGGTCGAGTTCCGAATCGACCTGTAGTAAAAAAAACTAGATTAATTTTATTCAACAAATTCTACCTAAACTTTTCCGATTTTTCTCCCTGTCACTCTCTAACTTTCAATTCTTGTTTTTGTTTCTGTCACCTTTAGTTACCAAAAAAGGGTAATTTATCACTACCCTTATTTTGTCGTCTACTTGTTTCGCTACGATGCGGACGTCTACCCACGGGAAACAAAGTGTCTTTTACAATCAGTTGTTTCCGGCGTAAGAATATTGAGAAAACATCCTTTTTCAGTCTACGCAACAGAAGGCTGCTTTTAACGTTTATCTGTCTTTGAGAATTGAATTTTGTGACTATATCTGGTTATGGATGAAAGGCTGCGATACGGCTGAATTTTTCGTGGGATTTTTTTCTCGAGAAGACAAAACTTTTTATACCTACCGCTAAACGACGATTGACTAAATTACGCAACGGTTTATTGAGCAGCACGCGTTTGGCACGGTAAGCGCTGAAGATGGCAAATAAAACACTTCATCTTTTACGTTTTCTCTCCCATTCTATCTCTTCAATATTCCTCCGCACTCATGTCTCCACTGCAACACAATCTGTATTGAGAGTAAGTGATGTGAGCGTGCTAAAACATTTGTTTTTCTTATCCCATTCTGTTATAGAATACAGGATTTAGGTTACCCTCTCTTCAATATTCTCAAAATTCACATTTGTTATCAAAAAAGAAGGCATTTCTTGCTGCGCCACTGCCACGTGTACATTCCAGCTTGTGTAGTGAAAATCGACAGCGTTGTCATCGACTGGAGTTTGACTGGAACCTGCCGTTTTTAGCATTGCAGCCTACAACGAGAAAGGATACTGGATTGCAAACAATTGCATCCAGTATAGCTCAACTAGAAATTTCCTCAGATTCCTTTAGTGGGAATCTCTTACCACTGTTTGATACTGGGCAATGAGAAAGGGGACACTTAAGCTAAGGAGGGTGTAACAAATAGTGGAGTTTATGAGAGCGAGAATTAAAGAAATCTTTAATGAATTTTTCGCATTTTTACATCATAATACGATCATCAGTTGGCAGAACTCTTGGACCAAAGAGGGAATTGGGAAGATCGTAACATCAAAGCCTTGGTGCTACATTCCGATTCAGAACTCGACCATCTGTTTAATCATACACAGACTTCGCAGCCAACTGTTTAATAAACAGGACAATTGCGGCGCCAGCGATACGATGCTATTGACACTAACAGGCTCTCCCGAGCCGAGACTCGAACCTACGACGATTGGCTTGTTAGGCCAGCATCGTACCTCGAGACCAACTGGAAGGATTCGGGGAGGGATGTAGTTTGAAATTTCATTTGCGTTATATTATGTGTATTGTAAACAATTTGCTAAAAAAAGACGCCACACTACATCCGACTCTCCCAAAAGTAACTGCACGCCAATCCTTTTCCACCAGCGACTTATCCTTGCACGACTGAAGCCAGTCAGTATGCACAAGTGGAATGTTGAAATCGACGCTTCGCAGAAACACAACGCTTGCAATTGTGTCTGGAAAGTTTTAGGCAATTCAAAGGGGGGAACCACTCTTTCACTTGGATGGAAAAATCACAAACGAACCGATCGCATATATCTATTTGAATGCATTGTATGTGCCGCTTGAACTGGCATAATTCATTTCCTGCAAATTACCTCCAAATCTGATTCAAAATCATTAGGCTTTTCCTGTCAAAATTCAATTTCTACCGACAAAAGAGGCACACTGGTTTCCCACCCGAACCGGAGCAATTTTCCGCATGCTGGTTCGACTCACAAAAGGGAGGGAACCAAAACAGAAAGTTTTCCACATGAGTGGAACCCTAATTCGAGCCGATTCACAAAAGGCAGACTTGGTAAACTGAACATTTTCGGGAGGGTCGAACCTAAAACAAATATCTATTCGGAAAAGCAGGAGAACTCGCTTTTTGGACTCCACTTGCAGACGCAAAGAGAAATTCCTTTCAAGCAAACAACAATAAATATGCATAAATGTCTGCTTCCCGGAACAGACATGTGTGAGTGTGTGTGTGTGTATGTGTGCCACAGTCGTAAAAGGTTTCGAACGATGAGTCTGGTCGGAGCTCATCCTACTTTGCGATCAAAGTCTTTGAAAAACAATAATCCCATTTCCATGCCGTCCATCCGGCCGATGCTGTAAAGTAACTGCTCGAATTGCAGCAGTATGGAAGCCGAACGATAATGACAGGCAAAAGTTTTGATTGCACTCTGAAATTGCAGCACTTCTCCCGGCAATAGAAAGCATTCAGCCCATTCTTACGACGATGTGGTATTATTCCGGCGAACGGAAATTGATCCACGATCAGTTGAGTGGAAAACTTTTTTTGCTGCGAACTTTTTAAAGTAACTAATTTTTATTATTTATCAGCCATTCTGTGTACAGAATAAATCACTATAACAGTTTTGAAAAAAAAAAAAATCCAAACTCAAATATTAGCAGCTCGAATTTTTTGTTCATGGAGCACAAAAGGACGAGTTAGTAAAAAGCAAAAACAATCAATTCGCCGCTGGCAGTCCCGCTCAGAAAGAAT
The DNA here is from genome assembly GCF_029784165.1 of Wyeomyia smithii. Classification (NCBI taxonomy): domain Eukaryota; kingdom Metazoa; phylum Arthropoda; class Insecta; order Diptera; family Culicidae; genus Wyeomyia; species Wyeomyia smithii. The sequence goes on along the minus strand of NC_073695.1, from coordinate 86,965,624 downwards.
GAATTGAACTTACAAATATAACAGCAATTACGATTGCAAACTTCAGTTTCAGGCTCGAGGTCCTCGCAATAAGTACATATTTTCGGTCCCACCGGCATCCTAGGGTACCGGTGAATTCGGCGGTGCCGAATTAAATTTGCAATAAATTATGCGCTTCCATGTTCAAAAGTGGGTCGTTCTGGTGTATAGTCACCCTTAGCTGGCTGTTATTTTAATGGTCCAGATCCCGAAAATAGAACAAAAAAAAATGGACGAACGGTTCTAGCACTACCGCTGGAGGGGCCAATTTAAATAGCAGTGTGCCACGATAACCAGAAATTGGAGGTACGGCTTACAACGCGTGTGAAAACATTGAAAAAGGAAGTGGAAGGGTTTGAATTTTTTTTGGACCTAACTCAAATGCACGTTTACTGACGGTTTCGAGCGGACAAATCTGTAAATTTGTGATAAATCTACACCAACCGAAAACTTGGCATTATTCGGAGACATCCCCGAGGAACCAAAACTGGCAACCGCAACCCGTGAACACAAGCCTAGCTAGGCGTTCCGGCGAAGAGCAGTGCGATAATGGCTAACCCGCTGAATACCACCAGCTAAGGTGAGGGTGGTGATGGAATAAGGGAGGGGGGTCGTTTTTCAGATATGTATATTTGCTACGGTAAGTCGGCGGGGTGCTTTCAACTTCAGCCGAGCGAACCGAACAGTTGCTAGTTAGAGGCAGTATCAGCGCCAGCTCGATGACAAATTATAGCGAAAGCATTTTTCGGTGATAATGGCTGATGATAAAAGTTACTGCGGCATGCTTTTTCCGCTGTCAGGCGTGTGTTTGTTTGGGTGTATGTGTGTGTGTGTATGTCTGTGCACAGGCATTTGTATGAAAGGATTTGCTGGATATCACTATCGCTACGGGACACAAATTTTCGCCCTTCTATTACACGCCCCAAAGTGGCTGAAAGGAGCACACAATGGTCAGTTTCAGAATTCCACGCAAGGCTGCGAAGCGACACAAATTCGGCTGTAATGTTCTAACAATAACGGTTGGTATCCTAGTTTTCGATGGATTTCATTCACCTGAAGTGTAGCAAATATCCGAAATGATTGAAATGGATGATAATAGGTGTTACCTGGAGACAGTCAATAGAATAATGATGAATGGTCCAGTTGGATGCATAAAAAGGATACTCGAAACACAGGGCTTGTCGCTTTGTGTAGCAAACTATATTGCGTATGGTTTTATATACGCATTGAAACAAACTGCGTCGATATACGACCCAAAACTAGAACAGTAACTCAGTAACATAATTAGAAATAGTGGAATTTTCGAAGAAACAATTACAATTACAATACATTACAATACAATTAATGCCTTGCCTTGACAAAAGCTAACAAATTGCTCAATAATTCAGATGTCATCAACGGCTTGATTGTTGGTGAGACCTACATCTTTTCAGTTAAATACTGAATAAAACGATTCCAATACTTAAATAACTCGGCCAGTAAGCGGCATTCGCCTCTTCGAAGCAGAAGCAATAGTTACCACAATATGTGGAACTTTCCCTTTTTTCAAAGCAATTTCAGTTTTATTATCAGTCATTTCAATTTCGCCGACTTCTAATAAATTCTCACTACAAACGCTGGAGCCAAAAAGAGATATATCCCTTTTCCCTCTAGTAGCGATGCGTAGCTTCTTTTTTGTCCTATCATTTCAAGCACAACGAGAAAGGTTGAGAAAAACTGAAAAGCTGCTTGTTTTCATAGTTATTTATTTTACCCAATTAATCGATTAACCTAAATTTTTAATTCGCATAATTGAGATTTTTTCACCTAATGTCAATTTCATGTTTGTCTCCTGAAAGTATTATTTAAATCTGATATTCTTAATTGCACTTACCTAAATTTACTTACCTTGTTCCAGTTTCGCTATAAAACGCACACACGCAAACAATCGACAGAACGAAAATCATCGTTTACAATGTATACGACAGAACAAATCGAACAAATCAAATTTGTCACACTTGTACCATATTTGCATTTGCATAGACATTAACAACAAATTTTGTTCTTATGATGTTGCAAATATCTTAACCTTCATTGCATCCTAAAAAAACTTACGTTGTTTACCCTGGTGTGTGGTTTTCCACACATACAACATTTGAATTTGTTTTGGACAAGAAACAACTTAATTTTGCCCCAAACTTATTTTTTTCATTGAGTGCATACATACCTGAAGCTATAGGTACCAAATTATCCAGTTTCGAAAATCGAATGAGGTATGTATGTGAGCGGAAGTATGTGTATGTGTAAATATTTTCATTCTTACGACCAATGTATCTCGATTTTCTCAGCATCAGCTGAACCGATTCGATTGTTCTTAGTCGCGTTTGAAAGAGCTAAAAGTCTAGTTATTTGACGAAAAATATCGTTTTGATCCGAAGGTTCATTTAGAAATGACGTAACGAAATGTAGTCAGCTTATATAGGAACTGATAAACTAACCGAATTTTTCTTTCAGCGGTTTGACTGATTTGAGTCCTTTTGGTGCTAGATGCGTTTGTTAAGATTTGGAGGGTAGATTTTTATTCAAAGATATACTTAAAATTAAATGATAATTGCCAATGGTACGTTGAAAAAAAAAAAAAAACAAAACAAAACAAAACTTGTGGAAACGCCTAGTACATTGCAGTATTTTGGAGGTAACCAATTGAAGAAAATTATGCGTAGTGTACAAAAGCAATCTTGAAAAATACATTTGGACTATCTCAGCAATGGATGTATTGATTTGATTTCCTTGGCTGCAATTGGAAGGGCTTGAAGGCCATTAGGTCATCATCGTACATTTGTTTGATCCGATGGTTCATGCAAAAGTTACAAAACAAAACGTGTTTACATGACATGAGACCAATTAAACATGCTATGATAGCAATTGAACAAAAAAAAATCCTAACATCGGTTTGACCAAATGAAGCATATGTTCGTAAGAATATTCTGAAATCTATGCTAAGCAAAGTAAGCAAAGCATTGGTGCTACATTCCGATTCGTTCATTATACACAGACTTCGCAGTCAAATATTTAGTGTAAAGGACAATTGCAGGGTTAGCGCTACGATCCTACTAACACTAACAGTTTCTCCCGAGCCGAGAGCCGAGCCGAACCCACGACGACTGGCTTGTTAGACCATCTCGGGAGATCCATTCTAAATTTATTTCAATATACCTAAAAGTGCGAGTATACTTGTCTTGCAGTAGACATAAAACTGTGTAAATGTTGAACACTGCGCAACCAGGCTGTGCAAATACTAAATAGGTACTTTTAGCATCAGCGTATTCGTAACCCATATGTGTGAAAATTCTCACACTGGGATGAAACAAATAAATACATACTTTTACACATGTCCCACGTAGCCTTTTGATTGATTTGATTTTGATGCGAATTACAAGAATGCACCTTTATACATTTCTAAAATCAGTCAAACCGATGAAAGAAATCAATTAGTTTATCAGTTCCCATGTAAATTGATCAATTTTTGTTACGTCATTTTTGAATGAACCTTCGGATCAAAACGATATTTTCCATCAACTAACTAGACTTTTAGCTCTTTCAAACGCGACTAAGAACAATCGAATCGGTTCAGCCGTTGCTGAGAAAATCGAGATACATTGGTCGTAAGAATGAAAATACACACACATACACATACTTCCGCACACATACACACCTTATTCGATTTTTGAAACAGGATTAATTGGTACCTATAGCTTCAGGTATGAAAACACAAATATGTTTGGGGCAAAATTGAGTTGTTTCTTGTCCAAAATAAATTCGAATGTTGAATGTGTGGAAATCCACACACCAGGGTAAACAACGTAAGTTTTTAAATATTTCATCAACCAAAAATGTTTTTCCCTTGGAGAAAATGTATTTTGTGTAAGATTGATGGTTTAGGAATTGTCAAGAAATTTCATCGAAATCGAACGAGAAGTTTCCGAAAAAAAATCAAAACAAAATGCATTTGTGTGGTTTTCCACACAAGGGTTCAATGAAGGTTAAATATAAGTACTTTTTTAATCGATTCACTGTTGTTTTGAAGAAATTTTAATAGACAATGTGCCAATTTTATTATTTTTTCATCTATCACGTTTGATTTGGCTGGAATTTTGGGCAGATTCCATTGACTAAGAATGTTATTTTGTGCTATTAGTACAGTATGGTCGCTTTTTACGCGGGTTCCAGAATTTACGCTGATTCCGGAATTTACGTGGTTTTTATACGCGGTTTCCGGAATTTTCGCGGTATTTTTTCTTACGCGGATTCTGGAATTTCTTTACTCGGATTGCGGAATTTACGCGGTTTTTTTACGCGAATTCTGGAATTCACGCGGTAACTTTTTACGCGGCACGTATCCCCCGCGTAAAAAGCGACTTTAGTGTATTTTTGTTTCATACCTGTCTAGTTTGTGGAGAACCAAAACGGTTTGTTTGACTGGTGAGATGTTTCTGGCAAAGTTGAAGATTAGCAAATGTAGCTTTGTTCTTTCCAGTGCCTTAGAATATCAATGTTTATTCATGAGTAGATGAATTGAATTAATCTCAGTGTCAGCACATTTATTCTCTGATGCAACTCAGTAACCAATGTTCATTGCGACGATGCATGAATATCGTTTCTCATATTCAATGACAGAACAGTGAAATGAATATCAAAGGCCTTGTAATGATATTCAAAGAAGCTTCGGTGATTATCAATTCAAGTAGTGCAAATCTGTTCAGAAGCTGAACACTGCCCAGTACAGTATAAATGATCGAATAAGGTTAATTTAGATTTTCACTATTTTGATATGATTTTCATTTTTGACGATCAAAATATCAACACGAGTATTAGAGTTTATCTTGTCGGTGTTCATCGGTTGTTTGGTACCACGAATATCAACGGTCGCATGGGTAGTATGATTATCAATATAAAGACGGCTGAAAATCGCTGCTTTTGAATATCATGACAGTGAATATTCTCAGCACTGGTTCTTTCAATAAAAAAAAGCCACAAAAAAAATTTTTTTTTCAAAAAAAAAAAATAAATATGTTACTAGCTGACCGGCTGAACTTCGTCCCGCCAATATTTTTCCTTTCCATTAAATAATTCTAAGCATTCTAACTTGATTCCACGTACATCCAAAGAATAACCTTGCGATTTGTTTATAGTCTGCAATTTCATAACGAATCGGATATAAGATAGGTTCAAACTCAAAAGACAAAAGGCTTGAAATGATTGCTTTTATTAGAATGAGTTCGTCATCACTTTTTGGTTTCTGCACATCACGTCGATTCTGGAAATACCCATATTGGGTGGTATTCAATCCTTTTTGGCTGTTTTTTTCTTTTCAGAAACTTCATTAATGTGGGACCTTCCCCCTTCTGCGGTTGAGAAAGGTGACAAACCATTATAACGTTTCTTGTACTCTAAAATCCCCATTTACCCAATTTGGCTCCAATTGATTTATTAGTTCTCGAGTCATGCAAAAATTTGTGTTACATTTATATGGAATCCTTTCCTCTTCCAAAGGAAGGGGTATCGAATCAGAAATATTGTTTGCTCCCAAAAACCTCCACATGCGAAATTTGCTTCCATTTGCTAGATTGATTCTCGAGTTATGCAGAAGTTTATATGGACCCCCTCCACTTTCAAAGTAGGAAACAACCATAAAACATTTCTTGTCCTCAAAAATCTCAACATGTTAAATTTATTTTATTATATTTGCTTGATTAGTTCTCCAGAAATGCAAAAATGTTTTATTTATATGAGAAACTCTCACTTCAACACAGAAATATCCATCGCACCTATTAACTACTCCACGCCAAAATTAGTTTCATTTGCTTGATTAAATCTCGAGATGTACAGATATTACTGTTTCATCCGTATGAGAACCTTGCATTCCAGGTGGTGTTAAACTATCATAGACTTATTTCTTGCTCCCTGAAGCTCCACATACCAAATTTGGTTCCATTTACTTGATTAGTTCTGGAATTATTTAGAAAATCTATATGGAAACCCTCCCTTTCCAGAGTAGGGAGGGTTGTTGAACATTTCTAGTCCAAAACCCCCACATGTCATATTTGGTTCCATTTGTTTGATTAGTTTTCGATTTATGCAAAAATTTGTGTTTCATTTGTATGGGAACCTTTGCTTCCAGAGAAGGGAGGGGGCACCATAGGAATATTTTTCGCTTACGAAAACCTCCACATGCCAAACTTGACTCCATTTTCTTGATCAGTTCTCGAGTTATGCAATAACTTGTATGGACCCCCTCCCTTTCCAGAGTAAGGAGGGGATTAAAAAAAGCTGAATTTATCTCCAGAAACGAATTTTCAAGAATTTAATTGTTTTTACGGAAATAACACAATGTTAGTTGAATATTGATAGTGGTTTAAGTTAGGAGAAGTAATTTACTTTTTATGTATAAAACTCGAATTTAAAAAAAAAATCTGTAAACTTTACAATATGTTTTTGAAAAACAAAATTATTATCCACAAATTTGACGAAAAAGCAATACCGAATCAACAAACTTTTTTGGCTCTAAGGATATTTTTATGATTGATCGGCAGTCGGCTCAGGAGATACTAGGGAAGGAGTTACTATTTTTTTTTGACAAATTTGAACCTAATATGTCAAGCAGAACATTTTTTTTCAAAATTAAAATACTTCTTAAAATATCCCGAAATAAAACCAGCTGCAAGGTTAACGGAACTGTTTCCTAGCTAATTATTTCAGTTAATTTGACCTAATATACGATATCAATTTAAACAGTTGAGTTAAATGTCAGAATAGAACATAGAAGAAAAAAAATCACAAGGGTTGTATGCAAAGTCACGACCGCAAGGTTGACGTAAAACTATATGAGGTTAATTTGTTACATTACTTGTATTGCAAGTGCCGGCTAATGTACCTACTACTGAAGCTGCCCGCTACTGCACAAAGGCGACTTTTTGCTAGGAGAAGTTTCAGCTGGCCCTGCCGCTATCGCTGCTGATATCACTGCTGTTGATGATGCTATCCGCAGTTAAGAAAGGATAGTTGTAGTCGATGTATAGAACTAATATAAACAACTTTGGTTGAAACAAGCTCTTATTTAGACCAAATGATACATTCCGAATTACTAGATCTATAATTCTGTCGACCGTGCTTGGGAAAGCAATCATATAACGACCAATTAGAGGTCGAATTTTGCGTTTTGACAAGGATTGACAATTTTCAATAGTGCAATAGTTCGAATAATAAAATTACAATTTGCTGCATTCATGAGAATTCTAAGAAGATTTCCCAATCAAGTGCTGCAATAACGAAGGAAATCTATCTAACACCAACCAAAAAAAAATTTCAGATTTTCATTTTACATCTCTATGTAGCCGAACTTCCTGAGAGACGTAGCTCTACGCCAAAAATAATGACAGAAATAACAGAAACATAATCTCAAGTTTGTCCAAAAATAAAATTTAGTGCGATTTAAGAAAGACGCTCTTGGTTTTGGAGTTTTTGACGTCTTACTTTAATAGGGTGGCATGCATAGGGTGATAAGCGAAATGTGCTCTCTTCAAATGTGTATTATTTTACTACCTTACTTACTTCAGCAGCCTTCAAATACGGTCAGTGCACGTATGTCCTCCGTGAGCAGGGTCACGGTTTCGAGTCCATAGAGAACTACGGGTCTAATAAGGGTTTTGTACATCGTCAGTTTCGTGCGGCGGCGTATGGTCCTGGATCGAAGCGTCCCGAAGAGAGCTGGCTCAGTTTCCAGCGTGTATACGTCGTTGGACCTCCTTACTTGTGTTATTGTCGACGGTTACCAGGGATCCCAAGTATACGAATTCCTCTACCACTTCGAGTTCATCGCCGTCCATGATCACCGTCCGTGGGAGGCGAATAATGGTTTCCTTCGAGCCTCTTCCTGTCATATACTTAGTTTTCGACGCATTTATTTCTAGTCCAACTCTTCTAGCTTCCACTTTTAGTCTGGCGTAGATTGCCTCCGCCGTTGCTGGATTCCTCGTAATAATGTCCAGGTCGTCTGCGAAGCCTATGAGTTGACCTTTGCTGAAAATCGTGCCCCTCGTTTCGATGCCCGCTCGCGGATTACACCCTCATCCATCGATTCCATCCATTCCTCCGGTGGTCTCTCTTCCTCCCAAATCCTGGAGATTACCCAGTGGAGTATCGTTGCTTGTGCCGACAGATCTTCTGCAGAGCCACGATGCCGAACTTGCGGGGTTCTAGCTGCTCGAGCAGCACCCTGTCTCCGCCCACAAAATTTAGCGATCCGTTTTTAGTTGCCTATGTCCATGCCGAATGTTCCTAGTTATATTTTCTTAAAGTTCGTAGTGTAATTGTTTAGGTAGTTTGCCTTACTAGGGCCACGCTACCGAGTCTCGTGATGAGGCTGCCATCTTGGGTATAGCATTCGAGACATCGTGGCTCTCGTTTCGATGCCCTGTCAGACGCTGTTATGAGCCGCCCCTAACCTGGGAAACAGACGCTTAGAAAGGCTGGGCTTTCCTCCGAGGAGGTCAACCCACTTCCCCCTTCCGTGTTAGCATTCGACCGAGGCTGGTTACTCGTATCTCGTACCAGCCGGACCACGGGAATGTAGGCATAGGAGTTGCTGGGCAGGATGCTATGGACCACAACGGGGTCTATATTATGCCAACTATTACGGGTTGTACTGCAGGTACGCTCTGCCCAGCCGTTTACCAGTCGTTTATTTTACTACCACTAAATGGATTTTGACTACCAACATCTTGGCCGAAGGATGAAAACTAATGGTATAATAATTGGAAGAATTATGCAATGGTTATTTAGTGATAAGTTGAGTTGAAAAGTCCAGTTTCACCACTTTCAACTAACAACGAGCTCGCACTCTGTAGCTGCAACAGTTGTATCCATATCATTTTTAAATGCTTATCATATTACTACCACTGAACAGATATCAAACACCAATACCTTGATCGGCAGGTAAAATATTGCTAAAACTGGTGGTATAATAATTGGAATATTTTTTCAATCCTAAACTAGTTAGAAATTGAGTTAAAAATCATGCGCATTCAATCAGTTACAAACTCGCTTCTGCGTCACTCGCTTCCAGCCGCTTATAGGCTTACTATAAACAGAGAATGTGCAAAAATCAATCACTTATTTCGTTTAGGTAGCAGTGATGCTCAGATAGAGCATTGGGATGTGTAGTTCTGGCTGGTTAAACAGCACCTCATACTGTATTAGTGACAGATAAGAAGTTTATTATTATTTGTTCATTTGATCGGCCACTAGCACATTCCAAGGCTATCGGGCCGTTGGTTTGTATACATATTTGGTTACAAATATAATTTTTTTTTATACACTTTATAATCAATTATAATTATATTCTTATAAACTTAGATTTAGGTAAGAAGTTATATCATTCTCAAATGAGTGTTTTCTTACTGCCCCAGAACATTATTATTCATAGTATTATGTAGCGGATTTTAATCATATTTTCAGTTTGATAAAATTCTTTCGCAAGCATCTTTCAAATGTATGTAATAGCCTTGTAAAAGATCATGTTATGCAATCAATATTTATTCAGTTCTCGCATAAATGCGTCATGATCAGATCGCGTACGGTATATGCACTGACAAAATATCAACCCGCCCCGTGATGTTTTTTTGCGTTAGTCATATAAAAGTATCCACCCACTTCCAAATTATATTATTCTCTTAGCTTCGTTGCGCGACATGATGACTTTCTTTTCCATGTTTAATAAGACTGTACGAAAAATAATACTTTTTTCATGTTGATAAGCAGCGAACTCGGATCGATGGAGCACTCTCACCCACTCAACAAAATAACACGTCGCATCGTGTTGCTTCCTCGGGTAAAGACTTGGAGGACAATAAAACTGGCAACCTGAAATATAGCATTTGTTATGTAAAATTGGTCAACAAATCGATTGAAGATGGTTTCATTTTGGGCAGGGTGCGGGAAATGGTTCATTTTTCCCCTTTTCACCCTATTTTTGTGTGTTTTTGGAAATATAGACCCTTTCCACAGAAAGAAAATATCACCAATCGATTTGTTGACCAATTTTACATAAGAAATGCTATATTTCAGGTTGCCAGCCCAGCGGCTTCTAATTAGTGGGAATTTGGGTCCATTTTTTCCCAGTGTGTAATGGATAGGAAACTTACTGTAAACGGTTTGCTAAATCATCATCTATCAGACCTTCAGATATGGAGTGTGAACTAACTGCTTTGAAATTACATGACAATAAAACAACTTCAACCCTTAATTGGCCCCGTAAAACATTAATTTGTATTGTGCCGTGACAAATTAATGTTATGTGAACAAAAAAAAAAAACAACTTCAGTCCGTAATACTCTCCTAGTTGATTTAACAAATTCTTGTCCACTCGGACCTTGGCATAAGAAATCATTAGCTTTGAGGATTTCGGAGATGAACGGTAAATACGTTCTTATACAGGTGAAGACAAGACTCAGCGTGTTTTCTTCTCAAGAAATCTTTGATAAAGAAAGCTGAATTTGTTCCTCAAAAATACTGCAAAATAAAATAAAGTTTGTGACAAAATTCGGCCGCCAAAAAAAATTTAACCTAAACAACAAAACCGGGTATTTAGTGAACCAAACGGTAAACCCATCCCGCACTCACACTCGCTTCGCTAGTGACAATTCATAAATGAACCGTCCAAACCACGGTATGAAAAAGAATTATTACCCGATTGTTTCGCACACTGTGTGCTAACGCCACGCAATGCTAACAGCGGGAAATGGCTGGAGCCGGACACACCATCCAACGCATCGCATCGCTGGTTGTGCGATACACATTGACGGCACGTTGAGTTATTGTACCTTAACAGCGTAATTTTGTGGTTTAATTTTTCCCCCTTTTAAAATCGATAGAACCAGGGGGAAATTGGCTGCGATACGGTCCGCGGGGCACAACAGGTTCCTATATTTGTGACGGTGGCTATAACAGCTGGCGCCGGCGCCGTCGCTTAAAAGCGAACAGCGACGCGGTGGCAAAAAATATATGTCGAAAAGAGATGTGGTTCAAAAATCGTTCTCATTGTTTTATATTACTTTGCGGTCCGCAGCACCACACATGCGTATCAATTAAGTACGATTTCCGATAATAAATTTGGGATTATCATGATTTCCACTGGAAAATGTGACCATCGCTGGGCTATTGTTGTAAGCCAGGATAATGGCATAACGTTTGCCCACTTCCCATTTAGCGCTGTCGCATCGGCCGACCCGGTGGTGCCGCCGCCGCCGCCGTTGCGATGAGTTACGATGCACTCACTGATGGCACGTCAAATAATTCGCATTTTCCGAGGTTTTTCTCTTTTCAATTCACTGCTCTTGGTTTGGTATCCCCGGCAGGGCGTTTGAAGTAATTTAATTTATTGACACAAAATTAAATAACAATCAGCGATTTTTTCTCTGATGGGCACGAGAGTTGGCTGTACTTTCTTTCTTTCGTTTTTTTTTTGTTTTTGGTTTCGGTTCGTTAGCCAAGGGTGGCACGAAGTCGTGCAATTTGTGCATCTAGAGTAGCCAAATTGAACTCAGGATCCTTCGGTGGGCTGCGGCGAATGTCTTCCAGTCCTTTCAGCACGTGATCTGGCACCGGTGGTTCAACAGGCAAATGAGCCCCTTGAGGCTGAAATCCGTAGGTGTCAGCATTGTAAACTACTCGATACAGTACGCCGTCTGGGCCGGTGTAGGAATACTCCCCGGCCGCGTTGGCGCCGTCGAAACTGGTTTGCTGTCCTGAAATTCCATTGCTGGTCTCGTACCGATAGCTATACGCTCCGTTGGGCTCAATGTTCGAATCATGGGATAGAATGACGGCTTGCGATTCAGGACCACCGACCGGAAGGCGCTTCTGTGGGGCTGCTAAAGTAGCTGCTATTAGAGCTGAAAGCACCACCTTCACCGAAAGGATGAAAACGGATTACAATCGAGTTTACGATAGCCCAGAAACGCTCGATAGAACTCACCAATTTGCTATACATTGTGATGGATTTATAGGAAGATTGCTTGCCAGCAGGCGACTTAGAACTGAATGATACCGAAACAAGCTCCAGTTCAATCTTTTATACGGAGTCTATAAACATCACACACCTTTCGAGCGTTTAAGGTGGGCCGGCACTGCGCCAGAGGGTCGGCACAATAAATAAATTACCAAATTATCTGCTAGCTGTTTGTTGCTTCGCTCAGTCGGTCGGTCTGTCGGTCGATCGGTTTCGTTCGTCTTCTCCAGCATCATCATCATCATCATCACCACCACTACCGGCACCAGATTCTCTTGATTCTAATCCATCTCTTCGGTGTGAAAACTTCTCGCTCAGTTGCATGTTTAGCTTAAGTTCCTTCGTTATTATTATTTCACTACCGAGATGCCTCTGCTGTTGATGACTTACTATTGGCTTCAATGGGTACCCGAGGAAAATGTGACTCTGGAATTGTTTGTTCGAATGTTTTTTTTTTTTTTTACTTTCTGGAATGAAAGTAAGTCCAACGGATTGAAATCAATCTATGATTGAGAAATGAATATACACAGGAAGTCATTATATCAGGAATGATATAAGCTCATTCCATGAAACAAACATTCATTAGAAGTTCACCTCATCACATCACTTTTTATTCTAGCAGATAGATGATGATGTTAAAAATAGATTCAATAATAATTAGAACAGGCAGTGCACCAAAACTTTTGGAATTAATTTATGTAGAGGAACTGGATGATTATGTGGGGTTGACAACACTTTGAACAATACTTAATTTTAAACTTCACTTTCAAGTAGTAACTGTGGAGTTGACGATTGAAAAATGTACTAACTGGGAAAACAGTTAATTACACATTTACGAAAAATATAGTCCAGCAAGTGGGACACGAACTCAACCACACATTCACTGCTTGAAATAAAAATGAAAATAGCTTAATTTTAAACATAGAAGGCACGGGAATTTCAAATTAATTTCACGTAATTGCAATGATTTACCTAACGATTTGTTAAATGCATGACGATTCGGATATTGGATACGTTGAAACTCAAAAGGCAAATCATTTAAAATGATTAATTTTATTGGAGTGAGAACATTCTCGCGCCTGAGTTTGACTTAAAGTACGGTTTGATTGTAATACATTGGTCTTTAGATGCTCTATGTCCAATCTCCGGTCAGATGCGTTTTCGTCACACCACCGCAGAACGTTACTTCTATTCTTGATTGAGCGTGAGGGTAAGGTCAAGTAGGGGGATGGGAAGAAATCCATGCGTATCAATCCCTCTGACAACGGTTTGATTCCACTAAAATTAAACTCATGACCATTTGCTTGTCAAAGCGGACTCTGTAACCTTGGGGCTACGCGCTCTCCTCTTTTAGCCTCCGAGCCTGCATATACTTACTTATAGATATTGGGTGGTATGTGACCATTTTTAGCTATTATAGAAACCGGAGGTCAACTTTTTGGTTTCAAAATGGCATGTGGAGTCAATTTCTGGCCTCTTCGCATCACTCAGGTCCCAGAGATACCAACATTGGTCATTTTAGGTTGTTTTTCTGAAACCGGAAGTCGTCATCTTGATTTCTGAAATGGCACCTAGAGTCAATTTCCGACCTCCTGGTATCATGTTGGTTCCGGTTACACCCATACTGGGTGGTATTCGGCCATTTTGGGCAAAATTTCAGCAACCAAAAGCTATCACCTTGGATTTTAAAATGGCATCTAGGGTCGATTTTTGGCTTCTGTGCATCATCTATCATAGGAACATTTCCAGTAAACACTCACAAGCCAAATATGGTTCTATTTGCTTGATTAGTTTTCAATCTATGCAGAAACTTATGTTTAATTTGTTCCGTGCCCGAAAAAACCTCTACACACAAATTTGCACGCCGATTATTTTCAAGCTTAAGAAGAACACACAGGCAGACAAATGGAACTCCATTTTCATATGTTTAGATTGATTAAATTTATTATAACCACCTCTCTGGCTACGTTACTGAGATACAGGGAAATCAATGTCACAGAAACATATTTGAAAACCCACGTATACGAGTTAAAACGGTGAACAAAATAGGTGTTTTGGAGTTGAAAAATAACAAATTTGCCTTTTTATTTAATAATTACCAATTAAGTGATTTCAAAATCATCACATCGCTCACCCTCCCCAAATTCTTACTACGCCAATGATGTACAGGAAAGTCTCAAATGACACAGTATGTCAGGAAATCCAAAAATTTCAATTTTGGTTCTATTTGCTCTAACAATTGTCGAGTTATCCAGTATTTTGTGTTTTATTTGGTCAGAACCCCCTTCTCCTTTTCCAAAAAAGGAAGGATGTCAAACCATCCCAGAAATATTTATTTTACTCTTAAATCCTCACGTACCAAATTTGGCTCCAATTGCTTGAGACATTCTCGAGTTATGCAAAAATTCGTGTTTCATTTGTATGGGAGACCCATTCCCCACCCCCCTCCCCGAGATAGGAGGAGTCTTGAACCTTTATAAAAACCAAGACAGGTCTCAAAATCCGTACATTCAAATTTTTATGCCGATAGGTTTTTTATTCTAGAAAATCTGTAACGAGCGTCTTAGCAGAGTGATTGAGATCAATCAAAGAAATAGTTATCGGTTTCCGTTATACTCTACTAAATTTAGTAGAGTATAACGGAAACCGATAACTATTTCTTTGATTGAGGTTTTTTATTCCCAAGTCTCAAAAGGATCAGAGAGACAGACAGACACACAGAAAAATTAAAGATTTTAATCAGAATCAGAAATTAGAAAAAAATTGCTAATACTATTTTCTAGCGAGAAAAAAATTGCAGCGGGCTGAAAACTTTTCGTTTATCAAACTCTCAACGGTGTACCAAATTCCAAGTATTGTTTTCAACAACAAGAAGATGATTGCTGCCAAGATAAATGCCTCAAATTTCCATGCACTGTTATAATTGTTAAAATTGATATAATTTTACCTTAAAATCGCTCTATCTCGGTGGTTCAAAAGAATCTACTTCTTTTTTTAGATAATTTGTATTAAATTATTATATTAAATTTTCTAGAACATCTTAAGTTGATCAGAAGTAGTTAAGATATAATTTAAGTGAAGAAACTAGTTTTAGGGCAGTCTTTTAAGAAAAATAGTAATATCTCTCCAGAAATAAGACCTAGAAATCTCGGGTCTTCGGCAAAGTATCATGAAACCGACAGCTCTACAACTTTTCCAAAGACAGAAATTGAATATGTCGTGAAATAAAGAAGCTATTTTTATGAGTGTAATACTAGCTTAAAAAGCAATTCAACGAAAATGTCAGATTATTCTAAACAGTCTTCTGAACTTATTCGATAGATGAAGTTTCTCCCAAACTTTTGGAATAATAATTGGCATTCCAATTGAAAACCTGTGAAAAAATGAACTAAAAATAATTTGGAAAAGCAGCGGTTATGATAGAGCTCTCGCAAACGCAACATATTGTATTGTAAAAGCTCTCGTAAATGCAACACGTATCATGTCGTGATGCGGATTGGACGAAAGACAATCAATTTGTTGTCATGTCGGATGAAAGCAGATATCAAGAGTGCAACTGTTGCGTATTGCATATTGCCGATGTGCGACAGGGAGAAAATTCTGTTCGCACCAACATTAACTGGTGGCAGACATAAGCATGAAGTTCAAAATTCTGATGCAATGTCAAACTTCAACCGTCTTTTTATTAACCGTCGTAGAAGTTTGTTAATATGATTCCTTTTTTTCAATCAATAACACAGTGCAACAAAAAATGACTTTTTTTTCTGCCTTGGTTTCTATATATAATTTTTTGTGTATTTTGATGCAATACTAAATTTCCCCGAGTTTGAACATATTTCAACTTTTGGGGCAACAAAAGCGCCATTTTGAATTTTTGAGAAATCGGGAATTTTCGATGTTTTTTCGACGCCATTTTGTTTTAAGACCAAATATCGAAGTTCTAAGAGTTTGTCCACATATTAGCATCTTCTTACCCATGTTTAAAAAAACAGATGGTTTCAAAACTTACTAAAAACTTTTACTCGGAATATATTATACCCCAAAGAACATTTGCTGCATTTTAATTTTAACACATTTTTAAAAGTTACGTTATTTCAAGGTTGCCTTATATCGAGGAAGGGGAACTGCTCCATTATTCATCTCAGCCCGTATATTTATCTCATTCAACATGTAAACACAATTGAAAACAGGAAAAACGCATATTTTCTACTTAAACTAATCTGCTAATCCATGGAATGGATTCTTCTTAGTTAACTTTAGATTCCTCATGAAGTATAATCCTCAGAAACTCACTTAAAAGAACTAAATTTGATATTATAGTCGGGCATCAGCACTCGAAAACTCATTTAATTCAATCACCTACTTCGGAAAACAAAATCCGCGCATCGTTCTATACGGCTACAACGGGACTCGTTCTGCAGCCAAAGTTTTTTGACGTAGGACTACGTCTTTGTTTTCTATACTAGATTACACTTTGTGAAATTGAAAATGAAACTGGCAAATGTTGCGTCAGATTTCAAACGATTATAGCAAGCGAACGACTTAATGCATCTTAGTCATTTATATGTCGGTGGACAGATAAAATGTGTAACAATTGTTTGAAATAATGTTCAACATTGTTGCTTTACTGCTTAATGGTGGAAAAAGGTGTAAAGTTCCAAGATCAAGCTTTCCCATACATTTCCCTCGTTATTGACTTGCTTCCCGAGCACAGATAACAATAACATGGACGAAATAAATTCCACTGCCTACATATTTTGACTCAACAAAGTGTTTTGGTTTGTTTGTCTTTCTCTAAGTTGCGTGGCCCACCCTAATGGCAAAAATCTACTCTGAACTCGATACAAAAGACTGCGTGTAGAAAATTTAGCTTCAGTTTAGTTTGTTACACAATAGCGAGTGCAGTGCAGCTGTTAAAGGTACGCGACATTGAGAAACGAGAGCTGCATACGAGTCAACTTCCAGGCATTTCAGAGCATGTTACCTTTATTTTGCATACGGCAGCAACAGTTACCATCGTACGCTGCAGAATATTTAGCTGGCACAGCTACTTGAGGGCACAGCGGAGAGCAAACTTTATTATGCGCGGTCAAGCAAAATATTCAATGCTACCGATGGTGCGATTATCAGCGTTCTGTAGCACGAATTTCTAACTGAAGATCATGGAATCGGTTCTTTTCAGAACTATAGATGCTTGAAGATAAGAGTTATGAGAATTTTCGCAACTACTACTAGTGTAAAATTTTCATGTATTCATGCATCGCTAGTTTTACAATAACGACCATCAAAAATAAACGGTAGTGTTGCCTATGAACAGTTTAGCGCAGCATATAATATATACATTTAGTCCTACGTCACCATTTCATATAATCCCTAGGGCTGTATACCTTGTAGTATTTCATCACTAGCGGACCAATTTTCATTTTGATCACTAAACAAAATCACTCACTACACTAAGAATACTTTAATCTTTGAAATGTTCACCTCAAATTTCCTAAAACAAGCTTGAATTAGCAGAGATATATGAGATGAATTGCTGCAATGCCTAACTTTAAACTGCATGTATTTTCGTCTGTTTTCACTGCGTTGAAGAAAATCAAGAGTTGCCAAATCAGTTTCTGTTAATACGAAAAAATCATACTGAAAATGTTGAATTATTCCGACATAATTGACATAAATCTACAGCACTGTGGTGGTTACCTAGGTTACCAATTTTTACGTAAACAACTGCAGCGGATATCTAGGGAACCTACGACGACGGGCTGCGGCTACGTTCATTCATGATAATGTGATTCATTCATGATTAACAGTGAGATGAATATAGGGGCATTGCAAGATGAATAATTGAGCAGTGATTCAAATTTTGAGATGGATATGGAAGCGTTGTGAAAAATGGTTTGTTTTACGAAATTCAGGATAAATTTAGCTAATTTTACCAAATATACAATGCTAAACGATTCCATAATAGTACGTAAGCATATTTAGCTTATTTGTTCAATGATTTTGTGAAAATTTGGTATTTAATCCGTGCATTCTTCGTGAATATCGGCTTAATGAGATGAATAATGGAGCAGTTCCCCTATGACTGTACTAGGAAGCCCTGAATCGGTATCCTCCTGTGTTGTGCTTATTCTATAACACACCTCGTTCATTTGAATACTGGAAAGTTTAAACAGTTACGTGAAATCAGGGAGTCGGGGGTTGCTTAGCGTTACGAAATTTTAGGGGGAGGGGGGAATCACATCAAACGTTATACAAAAACAACCTATGCTAAAAACCGCGGGCTTAATACCGTTATTCAGTGAAGTTAATACGAAAGTTTTTTTTACCGTAACTATAGGAACCCCATTCGCAACTAAAGGAATACTATCGCAACCGTTTGAAACAAGAGCATTCAACATATTTTTGTAAATTTCAAGTCTCAAGGACTGTTTTATGTCCAAACAGTGAAAGGTATCAGCTAAACTTGTTTTTCTAACTTCACTTTTTGAGCATTTATACTTGTTGAACGTTATTTAATTGTTTTAGTCCCAATTTTCAAGAGAACTCATATACGCATACATATAGTTAGGCAGTGTGCCTAATATAACATTGTTTTTTTGTCGTAACGGATTCGTCTTGTTTCGTTTTCCCCGTAATACGAATAGCAATTTTTCCTACACATCTTGAGCAAAAGTAGTTCTACTAGTAATCTAAAACCCACACTCGTACCTGTAGTCTACTGGTGACAAATATATCCGATTATCACTGATATTGTTGATACACGTGCTTAGAATTATATATTTTCCTGCGGTTGAGGTAAATAATTCAGTACATGATTAATCTTAATCAATTAACGAAAAACACGAGATGAAGTAACGCAATACTTTTTGTCGTTTTCGCCTTCTAGACAACATAACCTTACCTTACCACTTCCACCAAAAATAAAATCATTCTTCTTTTCTTTTCTTACTCGGGTTTGCATTCGAAAGCCCTGGTGCAGAAAAAAACGATTTTTTTTGCTGCCAAGTCCTACGCCACGCTCTGCACTGCAACCCGCTCCGGTGTAAATCCATCCATCACCGGGTCGAATCGCGATGCGGTGGCTTTAAATGTCACTTCAACAAAGCACGCAATTTGCTCATGAACTTCCACACTGCTGCTGCTGCTGCTGTCGAGGCTGGTTGGTTTGCTGGCTGTGTGGCTCGGCCAGCAAACAGTCGTGCTCTATCCTCCAGGCGAATCGATTTTATTTTTCCATCAAGAAGATCTCCCGGCCGCAGCGAAACGATCATCAATATCGTCAGCAGCATCATCACCGTCACTGCGGCGAAGGCTATTGCCAGATTCATCAGTCGGTATAAATTGTCGCACATGCTGTGCGCAGTCGCTTCGCGGCCGATCAGTCAGTCTTTACGTATGATTTATTGTGGCTAAGGTTTTGGATTTCTACTGCTGCACCGAATAATTGACGGGCGAAATTCGGCGACCGGCTAATTGCTACAATTAGTCAACGTCATTTCACGTGCATTTATGAGAAGGCTCAGCCACTTTGCGTTACCTGCGGTGATAGGAATTTAAATCGAAGCTGCGAATGTATACTTCCTTGAAACAAATTTCCAAACAAAAAGAGACATAAAAATGAAGGTCAGCCAATCAGAAATTCAAATTGAATGTCAAATAATTCGCTTATATGATCGCAACCGGAGAATTTTATCAGATTGTTGTAACAAATTTGCATCTCTCCCTCTCATTACAGTTCTTGACGGTATGACACAAAGTCAAAACGACAAATTGGTCACGGTGTAAATTACTAACATGCTATTAATAGAGGTTGCATGTTCATTTAAAGAGCTGCTTGGCATGCAACAATCCTCTCCCTCCTCCTCCCTCCTCACTAAACCTTCTAGCAGCGGCGTTTCATGCCGATCCGTTTTATGAAGGGATGCTGCTGAATCTGCTTCTTCTCCTGCTGCTTGTTCTCCTCTCGACAGCATCGGATATGAAATCGGCAAAGGTTGCGCCTGGAGCACTGATTGAACTATTGAAGTGGAATATGATCTGCGCGGTTCAAGAAATTTGCCTTATTGCCGAGAATGGTTGGTTATTGTTTTCCTCCCGGTCGACTGCGGCAGCCGAGCGTGGGCTCGTGTTTCTGGGCGGTACTTTCATGCAACCTGTTACCTACCTGTTCTAATGGATAAAAGCTGTCTAATGGATCTAATGGTGTCGAAGTACAGTTGTTTGCTGCATCGGTGCTGCTTCACGCGTCAAGATACCAGGCAGCAGCGTGCGCCGAACGTAAAGGAGAAAATCAAACACTAACATAATGGGTGCCTTAACTTCCCCTTGACACGCCACCGGGATGCTGCTGAGGCCATTTCGGCATTGAGCGATTAATTCAATTCTGCAATAAAAATCCGGATTTTCTCACGTCTTTGTGGCTAGTGGGTTGGCAACTTCTCTTTTGTGGAATAGGGTGCGACCTGATTGGATTCCAGTAAGCATCATGGAGTGTCAATTTCGACTGGCGAGCGATTCTGTAAGCAAATAATCGATTGCAAATTACGCTGCTAGCGACTTCGTTTCAACCTGTATTTTTACTTTTTTTTTTGTTGAAACCATAAACGCTTAATCTGGAGCCAATAAATAACAATGTTTCGCAACAACGAAAATGTCGTTGTCGTGCTAAAAAGTCCTTTTTATTCCCGGTTTTTTTCGCTGTGCCCTCCGCCAGAAAACACGTAAAGCTCCTCATCAGCGCGAAAAGTATGAACAATGAGAAAAATAAATTGCTTGTGGATCGATTACTTCTCAACATTTTGACACATTTTCACCTCCGTCGCAGCGCAGCCCTGTGAATGATGAAAGTGGAGCCAATTTTCCCATCTCCGTGTCACTTCTATCATCAGGTTTTCCCCCTTGCACACATTCGGGCTCGGAAAGTTCGAAACTCCTCCGGTAGTGACTGTCTTCTAGCAACGGCGACGAAAGGGAGCGTGCTGTCCGTCATCGATAATCAACCGCTTACGGGGGCCCTTCAAAAAACGTGGTGCCGCAGGTGAGCATCGAAACCACGGACTGGGAAATTTGATATCTGTGAAGTGAGTTTTATGATTTACAGTGGAACATTTCCCGAGGATCAACCGAAACACTTTGTCACTGTTTTGAACGATTCAATACTAATTGCATTATTCAACAGCTTCCAATATTATTACATGTTTTGAAACTTTGTACTCTTAAATTGTTTATTAATTATCATTTTTCTCTGATTTAGTGCGATTAGTAAAAAAAATATAAAATCAAGAATTAGGTCATAGTAACACCAAAATCCCTTTTGCTCTTTTTTTTGTTTTTTCTAATTGACAGCGAAAGATTGAAAAAACTTCCATTACGTTTTGCTCCCTTTTTATTCATTCCTCCGCGTTTACCGTGTGACTTGCAAGGTTGGCGATCAGGCAAACTTTTGCCGAGCTCGAACCGATACCGGAGCGAGAAAAACTGAATGACGATGCCGTTCCGTTAGTGCGCCACTAGATCATTATTTTCGCTACTCCACCATCCTTACCGGGGCGGCGCAATTCGGCCAAAGGACCCTCTTTCATTTGCCGAATGAATAAATAATTGGTAACTAATTGCGAAATAATGAGTTTCGCTTTTGATCGTTCGATGCAGTGGCCGGAAGCGAACACTTCGACATCACGCAAGGGTTGTAGCTGCAGGGGATTTCAATTTGGCAACCGTTGAAGAATTTGGCACCGCACACGCAAAGCAACTTTGACGGTGTTGGTCTTCAAAATTCAATTACCAACAGTGCTTCGGAGGGTACAATTCTGTGGGCGGTAATGCGTAGCATCCGTTGGAACCAAATGAAAATTGCTAGACTGCAAGAGGTTTTTTTCTTTTCTTTTTGTGAACACCATTTCGAATCAACAGCATCTGGATGTTGGTTTCAAGATGGAGCTTTAAAAGATTCGCTGCTTTTTGGACAACTTTAAGATTATTTATAGAAGAAAAACCCCTTAGTACAATCCTACCATACACTATTCCCCTTTCAACTACCGCTGCAATCGATTCGCTTAAAAGCTGTCCACCCTTCACAGTTGTGCTTTCTTTCACGAAGTGTTGCGGTGATAAATAATATCGTCAAAAAAATTACAAGCACGTGTTCGGAATCTCTGAACAACCATCGAAGCCCATCGTCAGCTGCTGCCAGGCTCTGCGCACGGTGGTTAGTAACGGCAAGGCATCTCTCCTGTCGCGTTGTTGCTAATGCTCCACTGGAATGGACGAGGTGACATTAATGGAATGATAGAATTATGGATCTACGAACGAGGGCCGTGAAATTCCAGTGGAAAACTGCCTGCAGAGGATATAAATCAAACTGCCACGACGTTGGATAAGAGATACTGGTGGCAGACAGTGCGTATAATAGAAAAAGAATTAACAACGCTGTCGAAAATTAGGTAAGCCTAAAATATCATTATTTGCCGTGGCAACGCACCGTTTTAGTATGCATAAGACATTAGTTTTTTGCTCGTCCTTCACAGCTGAAAAAAGAATGAATTTTTTCAACACGCGATTTAGGATTTTCACAAAAACTGAATCGTATTTCTAGCTGTATTCGACCTTTTTATATCAAACAAGAAACACCGGGCGCTGAGTAAATTACAATGTGCAAATAAAACCCACTTTTTACCCATCCATCGCCTGGTCAATTTGAAACACAAACATCCCTCTTGTGTGTACTATTGCAGAGAAAAAATCCCATCCTCAGGCAGAAAGATAGTTTGCAAATTTGTAAAAATAACCCGCATTCAAATCTCCTAACGCGCGAATGTATTTGGCAAACATCAAATTTCTACGCTTTAACAACCCTCCACCATCGCCATCAATGGATGGATCAACTAAAACTGTACCCTTTTTTGCACCCATCCTGCACACATTACTACCTGCAGTAACGAGCTAACTCAAAGCGAAAGGAAGGTGAATAGCAAACAAACCAATAGTATCCGTCGGTTATCCATCTGGTTGGTATCCCTGGATCCGTGAGCTCGGTTTGTTTGGTTAGCCAGCTTCAAGAGCCGACCCCCGGCCCTGGGAAAGTAGTTTTTGTGAAATGTGAGAAAACTACTCACCGCTAGAAACGATAACGAACAGGTTGGTGAATTATCTGCGCTACAAAGGGACATGAAACTTTTTGTCAGCATCTACACGCGGCACATCAACACCGTTTCTGGGGTAGGTATCTGTGGTTGAATTAAAACATACTGCAAACTCCGAAATGTTTGAAATTGATGGTATATTGACCGATAGCCAAATAAGTTTCTCTCACCTCTCACAAATGGGTGCTGTTTTTACTAAACAAAATTAATTCTGTTTTTCTAACGTGTATTGACGTTCCATAAATTATGCTTTTAGATAGTGTTATAATTACCAATCAAACGAGTTTTGTGCTGACCCGTGCTGTATCAAGAAGTTGTCGTCATATTGCTCGGTTCTGGGCAGCGTTTCATCAGCTTCCCAGGTGTATCATAACCCGCAAGTCTCCTTCCATTTGGTCTGGTAGAGTTGCGGGAAAAATTCGATTTCACCGGGTTGTTGTTCAGCATCCTCGTAACGTATCCGGTCTACCGCAGGCTATTATCTTTCGCCAAGTGTACGATGGGGATCTCTCCAAGCAGCTCGTGCTGTTCATAGTTCACGAGTTTTCGCCACTTTTCTTCGTCCGTCTGTACTCCAGCATAGATAGTCCGCAGCACCATCTGTTCGAAAACTCCAAGAGGTCAAGGTTCTCCGCGAGAAGCGTTGTTATCAAGATTCCATAAAGGACTACTAGTCTTATCAGGACTTTTTGCAGTGTCAACTTCATGCAACTACTTACTTACTTTCCTGGTGAAATATACCTCAGACTTTCTAGATACTGGACTCGCCGTACAGTTGCTCCAGCTCGTGGTTCAATCATACGCTCCTTGAACATTGACCATGTCTCGTGCCCTTAGAGGACTACCGGGTCCATGAGCGTCTTATACATGGTGCACTTGGTACAGGGCAGAAGCTTGCCAGGCCTCAACGTCTTGTGGAGTCCGTAGTAAGAACGAGTTCCAGCTGTAATACGTCTGCGGATTTCTCTGCTGCAGTTGTTGCGTGTCGTTACCAATGATCCGAGGTACACAAATTCGTCAAACACCTCGAACTCATCTCCATCGATCACTACGCTACTACCTATGCGAACCCTATCGCGCTTGTTTCCCCCTGCTATGTAATACATACTTGGTCTTCGACGTATTCACCTTCAATTCAACCTTTTCTGCTTTACATTTCAGCTTAGTGTACTGATCAGCAACCACCTAGAATGTCCTTCCGACGAGGTCCACGTCGTCAGCGAAGCAGGATGAAGATCGTGTCCGCATGTTATAGGACGCACGTCTCATAACTCTTCAAGCGCAATGTTGAACAGGAAACAGGAACGACCGTCGCCTTGTCGAAGTCCCTTGCGTGTTCCAATTTCCAAACGGGCTTGATATCGCACCCGATATCTTCACACAGCACTGTACACTATCCATTGTTACCTTAATTAATCTTGTTAGTTTCGCAGGGAAGTTATTTTCGGCCATAACTTCCTATAGCTTCCTATAGCTCTTAATTAATCTTGTTAGTATCGCAAGGAAGTTATTTTCGGCCATAACTTCCTATAGCTCTATTGACTCATCCACTGTGCTATCAAAGTCGTTCCTCCTACTGTCATTGTTCATTGTAGTGCTGCATTCACCTGTCGATCATCTGACGGTCATCCGTCAAGATTCCTTCATCTTTATCCCAATACATTTCAGCTTGCGGCACAAAACCTGCGCGAGATGTGTTTAATTTCTTAGAGAATCCACGGATTTCTTGAAAACGATACAGCTGTTCTATTATCTCACACTCCAGCTCTTTAGGCGACGCTTTTTGTTCCGGAAAAAAATGAATCTGCTATCTTTAGGTCTGTTTGAATTGACACACGTTATGACGAGTCGCCTTGCTGCAGAATCGTTTTATACTCCTCGTCGAACCAACCGTTACGTCGATTCCTCTCGATGAATCCAACAGCACCTTCCGCTGCATTGTAAATGGTAAGCCCTCCAGAGGGACCTTGGTATGTTCTCCCTTATCCGGCAACGCTGCCTCAAGACTTTGCGCGTACTCAGTAGCGACTGCGAGGAATTTAAGTCACTCCAGATCATACCGTGGCGGGCGACGGTAGCGGATGGTGTTGACTACTGAAAGTCTTTGGCGCAATTTGACCATCAGGAGCAGGCTTGTGAACGGTCACCATTTTCATTTGATCTCGCCTCCTTAACGTCACAGTCACAGTCAGCTTTCGCTCGTAAATGTAAAACAACCAAACCATCGCCGCTCAGCTCACAGAAAAAAGGATAGTCAAACGACACTCGCGTATCAAAGAGATGCACACTGTTAATCGTTTAGCGATGTTATTTCTGTCTACTTCGTTCATTTATGTTGAGAAATATTATTAAAAGATCAATGATATAAATAATTTCCAGATTACACGCACTCAACGTGCGTAATTCTCTTTTCTAGAAAGAAATGTCAAAATACGCTTGAGGAAAATAACGTCGTGATGGCGATACTCATTTGACATGTGTGTTTAAGAATGTATTCAGACAACGAGCCTTGGGAGCGTCAGAGGAAGAAGAAGACGATTATTGCAGTGAAAAGTGGTCCTACCGTGACCATTTCGAAGCCTGGTCGAGAGAGTGTGGTCAGAATCGATGTTTGCGCCACGATAGGTTCGGTCGTTGATAATATCCGAAAAGTGCTCTCCGTCAATCAAAACGTGATCGATTTTTATTTTAGTCTGTAGTGGTGATCTCCAGGTGTATCGATATAGGACGCTATGTTGGAATGTAGGTGCGACGAATTCAATGAGTCTAAGGTCGTTTTCGTTCGTGAACCGGTGTGCGCTGAAATTTCCAATAACCGGTCTGAATTTCTCCTCATGGCCAACCTGAGCGTTGAAATCTCCGATAACGATTTTGAGGTATTGTTCTGGGCAGCTATTGTGAACAATGTGCACGTCAATGATGCTAACGTTGAAGAAATGGCCTCTGATCTTCAACTTGCACATTCTGTTGTCGATTAACCACCCTATCACGCGCTTCTGCATTATGCCCATCACAATCAAAACTGTGCACAGCTCGTGTGAGTTGTTGCAGCTCCAGAATACCTCCTATATCGTTACAATGTCGAACTTGCGGACCCTAAATAAGTCGGAAAGAATGCGGCTACTTATTAAAAATTAAGAGATTGCAGCTCCATGATCCGAGTTTCCAACCGTTAGTTTGTTTTCGTTGCCTAAGTCTATGCCGATTTTTCTGGTCCGTCTCTACAGGAGTGTTTCACGACTGGCTTGTAACGCTTGCACTAAACCCTAGTCTCGCCGGAGAACCATCGTGACAGCACTGTTTAGAGTCCCACGCTGGCACCAGGACGTTAATCACCGCCCCTAATATGAAGAATAGACGCTGTTCTAATCCGCTCGGATTGGCGAAGCATTTCCTTTACCACCAAGATATGGTTAACGCACCAGTGATCGCGTCGCACCCTTTCTCTTACCTTGTTACGGTCAATAATATTTTGTTTATTGTGGTACAAAAATTACGCATATTTGTAAGTGCAAACAAGCGTTACCCGAGACGGGCAACTATTATTTGCCATCGCCATCTATTAAGCCTCTCGACAGATCATGCAGCAGAAAAAGTCAGCTCAACATCTACGTTTCGCCATTCTGTGCCAAACACGCATCAGTACTGGACGTGTTTGGTGATCGGTCCGATAGAGTATAAAACAAAAGACGTGTGAACAAGTGTTGGCATTGTTTGCCTGGTCGAGTGAAATAAATCCGGGTTCAAGGTCGTGCCTTTGTGCAACTGTTTCGCATCGTGACTGCCAGCTGGTGCGTAAGCCGATTTGGCTGCTGGCTGGATTGTGCTACAGCAGTGGACGAGACACAAACGAGGAAAAAGAAGAAGCCATCAGTGTCAGCGAGTTGTATCGCTGTGTGGAGTGATCTCACACCTGGCTCGCTGCTGGTGGCTGTTTGGTGCTGCTGTATTGGTGCTGCTGGCTGTAACGGCTGCTACTTCGAACGATCGGACAACCAACCTTACTGGAAGGGAGAAATAAAAAGGTACGTGTTCTTGTCAGCGCTAGTGCGCTAGACTTAGCGCGATGGATGTAGATCCCTCGCCTCCCGCGCCACCATCCCCGAACCCCTCTGACCCTGACCCTTCTGTTACCCCCTCCCCTGTTCATTCTTCAGTCCCCCCTCGCCCCAGGCTTTACCCAGACGGAGCCCAGGGCAGCTATACTGTTTATTTTCGGCCAAAGGCAGGACCGAAATCGAAAAAGTTGAACCTCTTGCAGATTTCTAAAGACCTGACGAAGGAGTACAAGGGCGTGACCGAAATTTCCAAGGTCCGGCCTAACAAGCTCCGTGTCGTGGTCGGTAACCTGAAAGAGGCCAACGATATAGCTTGCTCTGAGCTCTTCACACGCGAGTATCGCGTTTACATACCCGCACGAGACGTGGAGATCGACGGTGTCATAACCGATTCGAGTCTGTCCGTCGAGTGTATACTGCAAAGTGCCAAAGGGTGCTTTAAGAACAAAACGTGTCCCGAAGTAAAGGTGCTCGACTGCAAGCAATTGCGGTCAGCATCGATCATCGGTGGCAAAACAGTATACACTCCGTCAGACTCGTTTCGAGTTACGTTCGCCGGGTCTGCACTACCAAGCCACGTCTCGATCCACCGGGTTCGTCTCCCTGTGAGGCTCTACGTGCCCCGCGTCATGAACTGCCTGAATTGCAAGCAGTTAGGCCATACAGCCGCCTACTGCTGCAATAAGGCACGTTGTGGCAAGTGTGGGGAGTCTCATGCGGAAGATTCTTGCAGTGTTAACGCTGAAAAGTGTATTCACTGCGGAGAAAATCTGCATGAGCTCTCGACATGTGCGGTGTACATGCAGCGCAGGGATAAAATAAAACGGTCTCTCAAAGAGCGTTCAAAGCGTTCCTACGCTGACATGCTGAAGAAGACCGTTACCACTTCTCCCGTTACTTCGAACCCCTTCGATCTGTTGTCCTCTGATGAAACCGATTCTGACGATTCACCAGCGGGAGCATCTTACGCCAATCCTGGGGAGTCTAGAAAGAGGAAAAATATTTCCTCTCCTAAACTTCCCAGAAAAGGTCCTAAGATTTCTCAAAGTGAAATGAAAGTTACAAACAAACCAAACAGTGCTGCGGAAAAACCGAAGCAAACTCCTCCTGGGCTGGCAAATTTAAAGTCCCTGAAGGAGTTCCCTGCACTGCCAGGAACATCTAAAACCCCAGTTGCTCCTTTTACACTCCCAGTTGATGAAACAAACTCTGGATTAGTGAAATTTTCTGACATTGTGGACTGGATTTTTGAAACTTTCAATGTACCCGATCCAATTAAAATTTTTCTTACAGCATTCCTCCCAACAGTTAGATCATTTTTGAAGCAGTTGACTGCCCAATGGCCTCTCCTTGCAGCGATTGTATCCTTCGATGCCTAATTCAACTGCGTATATGAAGGATTCTATCTCTGTCTTACAGTGGAATTGTAGAAGTATTTTACCAAAAATTGATTCGTTTAAAGTTTTGATAAATAAAAACAAATGCGATGCATTTTCCCTTTGTGAAACTTGGCTTACTTCAAATATTGATCTCAACTTCCATGATTTTAATATTATTCGCCTTGATCGAGACACCCCATATGGAGGAGTACTTTTAGGGATTAAAAAGTGCTATTCTTTCTATCGTATTAACCTCCCCTCGATTCCAGGCATCGAAGTTGTCGCATGTCAAATGACAATACAAGGTAAAGAGCTTTGTATTGCCTCAATATATATTCCCCCCAGAGCACAGGTTGGGCAACGGCTGCTCTTTGATTTAATAGAACTTCTTCCCTCGCCACGTTTGATTTTGGGAGACTTCAACTCTCATGGCGTGGCTTGGGGTTCCCCATACAATGATAACCGCTCCTCTTTAATCTATAACCTTTGCGATGACTTCGACATGACTATTTTAAACAACGGTGAAATGACACGTATCCCGAAACCTCCAGCGCGCCCAAGCGCTTTGGATCTATCCTTATGTTCGACGTCGCTACGGTTGGATTGCACATGGAAGGTAATCCTCGATCCTCACGGTAGCGACCATCTGCCTATTCTTATTTCAATTACTAACGGGTCAACTCGCATGCGACCAATTGACATTCCGTATGACCTCACACGAAATGTCGATTGGAAGTTATACGAGGAAATGATTTCAAAAGCGGTCGAGTCGATTCAACATCATTCACCACTTGAAGAATACAACCTCCTCGCGGGCTTGATTCTCGACGCCGCGTTGCAAGCCCAAACGAAGAAATATCCCGGCGTAACGATCAAAGAACGGCCTCCCACTCCGTGGTGGGACCAAGAGTGCTCCGATGTCTACACGCAAAGTTCCGACGCGTTTAAGGCCTACCAGACGGGAGGTATACCTGGCGACTATTTACGGTATTCGGAGCTTGATACCAAGCTTAAAAGCTTGGCTAAAGCAAAGAAACGTGGATATTGGCGTCGGTTCGTGAACGAGACGTCGAGGGAGACATCAATGAACACTCTTTGGAACACAGCCCGAAGAATGCGGAATCGCGTAACGGTCAACGAAAGCGAGGAGTCTTCAAGTAGGTGGATATTTGATTTTGCCAGGAAAGTATGTCCGGACTCTGTTCCTGAGCAAAACATTGTTCGCGATGCGTCTCCGGGCCACGACGCGATAGAATCACCTTTTACGATGGCAGAATTTTCAGTTGCCCTCCTGTCCTGTAACAATAACGCGCCTGGGTTAGATAGAATCAAATTCAACTTGTTGAAGAATCTACCCGGCAATGCCAAGAGGCGCTTGTTGAACTTGTTCAATAAGTTCCTGGAGCAAAACATTGTACCGCAGGATTGGAGGCAAGTGAAGGTGATCGCCATCCAAAAACCAGGGAAACCAGCTTCTAATCACAACTCTTATAGGCCGATTGCAATGCTATCCTGTATCCGGAAATTGATGGAAAAAATGATACTCCACTGATAGACCACTGGGTCGAATCAAATGGTCTACTATCAGAAACTCAATTTGGCTTCCGCCGTGCCAAAGGGACGAATGATTGTCTTGCGTTGCTTTCAACAGATATTCAGCTGGCGTATGCTCGTAAAGAACAAATGGCGTCTGCGTTCTTGGACATTAAGGGGGCTTTTGATTCCGTTTCTATTGACATTCTTTCGGGTAAACTTCACCGACAAGGATTTTCTCCAATTTTGAACAATTTTTTGCACAATTTGTTGTCCGAAAAGCACATGCATTTTACGCATGGCGATTTGGCAACTTTTCGCATTAGCTACATGGGTCTTCCCCAGGGCTCATGTTTAAGCCCCCTTCTTTACAACTTTTATGTAAATGACATCGACGAATGTCTGGCAAATTCATGCACGATAAGACAACTTGCAGACGACAGTGTAATCTCTGTTACAGGAGCCAAAGCTGCCGATTTGCAAGGACCATTGCAAGATACCTTGGACAATTTGTCTGCTTGGGCTTTACAGCTAGGTATCGAATTCTCTCCGGAGAAGACTGAGATAGTAGTTTTTTCTAGGAAGCATGAACCTGCTCAGCTTCAAACACAATTAATGGGTAAAACGATTTCTCAGGTTTTGGTACACAAATGTCTTGGTGTCTGGTTCGACTCTAAAGGCACCTGGGGTTGTCACGTGAGGTATCTGATGAAAAAATGTCAACAAAGAGTGAATTTTCTTCGTACAATAACCGGACAATGGTGGGGAGCCCATCCAGGAGACCTTATAAGGCTTTACCAAACAACGATATTGTCTGTTATTGAATACGGGTGTTTCTGCTTCCGCTCCGCAGCAAACACACATTTGATCAAACTGGAGCGAATACAATATCGTTGTTTGCGTATCGCCTTAGGTTGCATGCAGTCGACCCATACGATGAGTTTGGAGGTTTTAGCTGGAGTACTACCATTGAAAAACCGCTTCTGGAGCCTGTCTTCTCGTATTCTAATCAAATGTGAGGTCTTGAACCGTCCCGTGATTGAAAATTTTGAAAGGTTAATCGAACTTAATTCTCAAACCCGTTTTATGACATTGTATTTCAATCACATGTCCCAAAATATTAACCCTTCTTCGAATATTCCAAATCGTGTCGACTTATCAAATACTTCTGATTCTACTGTGTTTTTCGATACATCCATGATAGAAGAAACTCGTGGAATCCCGGATCATTTACGCGTGCAGCAGATCCCCAAAATTTTTTCCAATAAATATCGAAACATCAACTGCGACAATATGTACTACACTGACGGATCACTTCTTGATGGGTCCACTGGCTTCGGTATCTTCAATAACAATTTAACCGTCTCCCATAAGCTCGATAATCCTGCTTCTGTTTACGTCGCAGAATTAGCTGCAATTCAGTACACCCTAGGGATTATCGAAAAAATGCCCACGGACCATTATTTCATCTTTACGGACAGTCTCAGTTCCATTGAGGCTCTCCGATCGATGAAAGATGTTAAGCACTCTCCGTATTTCCTGGGGAAAATACGGGAACATCTGAGTGCTTTATCCGAAAAATCTACTCAGATTACCTTAGCGTGGGTCCCTTCTCACTGCTCGATACCGGGTAATGAGAAAGCGGACTCTTTGGCTAAGGTGGGCGCAACAAACGGTGATATTTATGAAAGACCAATTGCCTTTAATGAATTTTTCGCACTTGTACGTCAGAATACGATCATCAGTTGGCAAAATGCTTGGACCAGAGGGGAATTGGGAAGGTGGTTACATTCCATAATCCCCAAAGTATCGACGAACCCGTGGTTCAAGGGGTTGGATGTAGGTCGGGATTTCATTTGCGTGATGTCCCGGCTTATGTCCAATCACTATAGATTTGACGCGCTCCTCCGTCGTGTTGGGCTCGGGGAAAGTGGTATCTGTGCCTGTGGTGAAGGTTATCACGACATAGAGCATGTGGTTTGGTCATGCCCTGTACACCGTGACGCCAGGTCTAAATTAATAGCTTCCCTGCAGGCCGAGGGTAGACAGCCGGCTGTTCCTGTTCGTGATGTCTTGGCGAGCCGTGACCTATCCTACATGTCCCTTATATACGTTTTCCTGAAATCCATCCACGCCCCAGTCTAGTCCCGTTCCCCTCCGTCTACACCCAACAAAACGACAAGAACACGTTTGAACCTTAAGCACAAAACCAGCAACCAGACCCCGCACAATAGAACCAGGACCCAAGGACTACGAGCCTCTGTCCCAACTCACGACATCGTGGCTCAGCAGAACGAATCCATACATGCCATTCGACGATTATCAGACGACCATTGAACAACAAAACACTGATTGGAAATCCCATGCTAGTTTTAAGTTAGACTTAATTTCAGCTCGTAGTCGGCAGCGAGGATAAAAAATTTGCTTTAGTTTTTAAGTCATCAGATATAATTGGCGCCGTTAAACATTAAATTGTATTTGTGCCGTGTCAAATAAATGTTATGTGAAGAAAAAAAAAAATCTACGTTTCGAGTTCAAATAGTTAAACGTGCACAAAATGCGATGGCAAAGAAACGAAGTCAGCGACGATGACTTGCTTGCAGATGAGCACCGACGCTGAAATTTTCTTGCCACTACACCCCCATTCGTGTCTGCTGCTCGCGCTAAACGCACTTCCGTTTGATCATTACGTCGAGTAACAGTGAGCGAGAGTGTCGTGTTCGTACAAGTCGCCGAATAATTTCTGCTAGTTTGGTCAAATTAGGACCAGTAGATCCATCAAAAGTCTTTTCCCATTAATAGTGAGTTTTGCCCACGGCACTAGAAACGAAGTGTGATTAACTGGATCACCAAACCACATTGAAGTGGAAGGATTCGGTGATTGCCCGGGTCACAGGTAAAAATGAAGACACGTGCGATATTTGTTTGACATGCAGCATGAGATTTTTCCCCAGTTCAACAACTTGATGCACGATAGGAGAAATCAGTAGCAGCAGAAGAGCAGCATTTCGTCAAGCTTGAAATCGAGAAGCCTTCCACGTTAAGTAAGCATATACGAACCTTTGCACCCGGCAGGAACTCACGGTACTGTCGTTTCAGGGCTTTCACGGCGGAATACGGACACGCGGAGAGCAGAATCTGTTCCTGTGGCATAGGGTGTGACCACAAACAGACGGTCGCTGAGATTTTCGACAGCGAAGGTTGGGCACTGACAAACGGTGCCAACCAACCAGAGGAAGTACCCACTGAATCGGTGCAACCAGACATCGCAGGATAACAGAGGCGGCTCAACGATAGCAGTGGTTACCTAGATTAGAGGCGGAAGGAATCGCCGGCATTCGGTGCACCCCAGCGCGGTGACGTGGGATCAACGGCAACTATGCTCGGAAAGCGGATACGGTGCAGATCGCCTGCAAGCGGAGTCAGCGGAAGTTGCTGGCCCAACAAGACAATAGTTTGGTCATCAACATATGCGGCATAACTCAGAAATGCGAATGAGGAAAACGAGAGGAATCTACCCGGTGTCGTCGCACGTCAGGTTATGTGCTTGAGCAAGGTAAAGCTGTAAATTGATCTTGTCAGTCAAAACAATGGGCCGATGGTGGCAAAATAAATTTATGTAATGCTAATTTGTTCCTTTGGGCTTTTTCCTCATTTTATTGAGCACCAGGCGCAGCATTTGTAGCATAAAGCAGAAATGTCAAAATTATACGTAATAAGGCTTTTGTAATCGCATATCTCGTGAAGGTGTGAAATAGAAACAAGTGAGAGCCGAAGCTAAATTTAACGCTTCTTCCAGGTTTGCAATACACCATTTTAGTCATAAACTGCATACGTCGTCACACCCAATTTGATCGGAGTGTCTTCCGAAGTGAAAAGTGCGCACGTTTTCCTGCCTGGACGCGTCTCCAGATCTCTCTACTAGTGTTATAGTCGGCGGTTAGTAACCCCATATATACGAACTCTTCGCTCACCTCAAGGTCATCGCCGTCTACGGAGACTTAGGCTGGGAGCATGATGCTGTTTTCCTTGAAGCCTCGCACTTGAATGTATTTAGTTTTCGATGCTTTCATCCGCAGTCTGAATCGTTTGACTTCGGCTTTTAGTCGACGGAAGATTTCCTCCAACGTCGCTAAGTCACTTGCAACGATTTGAAAGTCATCCACGATGCTAAACCGAACTTGTGAAACTCTTGCTCCTCCTTTCGAAGGATTTAAAAAATCGGGTCCGCGGTAGCGCGGTCTCTATAAAACCTGCTTGGTAATGACCCAAGAGCCTGCTGGTTGAAAATAACAGGAGTCACGATAGGATCTGTGAGAGTATTTTGTAAACGGTATTAATTCCGCGGTTGTTGCGGTACTGAAGTTTGTCGCTTGACTCCCTCATTCCATTAGTCTGTCTTTGCCGGCGGCTTTGTTGTTCTTCAGTTTCCCGATCTCACAACGAACTTCATCGGAGGTTGGTACTCTGTGATCAGTAGAAGTACCAGTAGCACTTCTAGATCAGTTCCTGTTCCGCATCTGGTCGTTCTCTCGTCATTTCGAGCTGTCCATGGAGGTGCTACTTTCTCCTGTCGAGCACCTCGCTGGCATCCGTGCGAAGGCTTTTCTGTAGTCTTTTCTCCAAGATGGTCGGGAAGTCTGATAACTGACACCTGCGAAGAGAACTCAGGCGAATGAGTTGAAGTTATGGAAAGTTGTGTAGTTACACTCTCAAAACAACCTACCTCAGCAACGATCCCCTCTAGGAACGACTATGAGTTAGCTACAGATGGCGTATTAGTGGTTGACACGCTACACACGTTGTAGCTCTGGGACAATCTGAGAAACGGCTGCACAAACCGCACTCCAGATGTCCGGGTCTTCACATATCTACCGGAGTAGTGTCTGGCTCACTAACTACCATCACGTGGCTCCTTGAATGCACCAAAAGAGGACAAAAGGCCGAGGAATTTTCCGCATCCACGCACACAAGGGAGCCAAATCGATACCGCCTAGAGCAACCAGGCCTGACAGGATCTGTGTCATGGGGGAGTTTACTTCTCCATGGTGCCCCTCGACAGCGATTAGACCCATGAGCTTGTAGGAAGTTTTTGGTTTACCACACTGGCCCAGCATAACCGAACATGGACAAAACCAGGCTGGCAAGAAGTTTCCGCTTGCTGCCGTACATCGCTGAGCTATTTCACGATATTCGAGATAGTACTGCAATAACCGCTAAGGCCCTTAGGCATAGTTGAAGTGGCTCTTGAACGTGAGCTTGCTGTCAACCATAACCCCCAGGAGATGCAAGGATGGCTTATATGTAATGGTGTAGTCTTCTACTCTTCACGAGTTGTTCACAAACGTGACCTCTGATTTATCATGCACTAACTCCAGTTTCCTGAGTGCATTGAGTCCTCGACCTCTCCAATCGACTCGTCGTAGACCTCTAGTGTTATGTCGATCACAACCCCTACACGAAACTTTAGTTTCAACGCCCCGTCATATTCGACATTCTGCAACACCGAGCCCAAAGTGGAACCTTGCGGTACTCCTTCGGTATTTGACGCACTTCTGACCCTCATTCAGATTTTTGTACAGCACGTAATGAACGCATTCATCACGTCTAGCAAAACGATTGCGCAATTGCGAATGTCTTTTATTTCCGCCGTCTTGGTGACGGAGAGAACAGCATTCAGCGTGGACCTACTCTTCCGGAAGCCTAACAGGTTACTTGCCAGACCTTTTTCACCCTCTGTGTACTTCGGCAATCTGTTGGGGATAATCACAACGAGCTTCTCATTCGTAACTCTTGCCTCCTCCTCAACCTCTGCACGATTGCCGTCATTCACGAATTGGATGTCCGGCAGGTTAGTCTGAGATACTAGAACGTCGAACGTGAAAGTTGATATCCGGATGTCAAGAATTTAACTCGTGGTGTGGGAAGAGTCCCTCGGTATTTCGCTCCAATATCGCTGGAACCCACACGCCATTGGTTTTGGCCTTAACGATCCTGCAAGCGTCACCCCACGAATTTTTATTGACACTCGCTCGTAGCCTTTCGAAACAATACCTATTGCTGCCTTTATCGTACTCTCAAGCCCCGATCATGCAGATTTGAATGCTACACGGCATTCTAGACTATGTTCTTCGAATCGCCCGTATTGCATAGAGGCACGCACTACGGAGGTCCGCTATCGTGTCAGACCATCAGTATACCGGTGGCTTTCCATACTTAGGGTGGCGTATCCTAGACATGGTTGGTCTGTACTCGGACAGAGACAACTGCCCCCCACTCTTTTCATTGCCTCGTCTTACACCTTTGCATTGAAATGCGATGTCTTCCATCTACGGTTCGATTTTTCTTATGTAACTTTCAATAATAATTTCACGAATAAACGAAAATTGCAACTTCCGATTTCTGCATGAGGAAATAACGTTTTTTTTTTAATTTTTTTACAGGGTTTTGTGAAACTTTAAGGAAAAAATACAAGAAAAATAATTTGTCTACTGTTCTGATGAATTCTCGAACTATTAGTCGAATACCTACCATTGGCCCCTGTTTTTGGCCATTACGATCCTGTAGGTATTACCCAGCAAGTTTTTATTGACAATTGCACCAAGCCTCTCGAAATAATTCCTCCTACTCGCCTTCAGCGTACTCTTAAGCCCCGATCATGCAGATTCAAATGTTACACAGCACTCTAAACTATGTTCATAGAGGCACGCACTATGAAGGTCCGCTATCGCGTCAGTCCACCAGTATACCGGTGGCTTTCTATACCGAGGGTGGCGTATCCTAGGCATGGTGGCGTCACGCGCCCGTAATAGTGTAGTAACTAATTGGTCAGCACTCGGGCCCCCTCTCTTTTCATTGCCTCGTCTAACACCTTTGCATCGAAATGCGATGTCTTCCATCTACGGACTGGTTTTTTCACGAATAAACGATAATTTCAACGATAAATTAAATATGTACATTTCATTTAAAATTTGGTCGCATACAATTTCCGATTCATCCATGAGGAAATAACGTACAAAATTGGTCGCAATATGTTTTTGCAGGGTTTTTATAAAACTTTAAGAAAAACTACAAAAAAATAATTTGTCTGCTGTTCCTAATGAATACTCGAACAACATCAACCGTATCAGCCATTTTTTACACCACTTCACCATGTTTTGATTGATTTGCCACACTTCTTCAATTTACGC
Organism: Wyeomyia smithii; assembly: GCF_029784165.1. Classification (NCBI taxonomy): domain Eukaryota; kingdom Metazoa; phylum Arthropoda; class Insecta; order Diptera; family Culicidae; genus Wyeomyia; species Wyeomyia smithii. Next base: position 86,928,256 of record NC_073695.1, on the reverse strand, counting down.
TTGGCTATTGCTCAATATCTTTCGATGTGCCGAAACTGTGGGCAGTTTAGTGGATTAATCCTTTTTTCGATAACACCAATATTTTTCTGCTTGTACCATTCCAATCTGCGTTGCAAAACGAGCGATAAGCAAAACTTTTCTCCTCCTTTCTGCTCGAGAACGAGACACGCTGCTACGCTTCTCTAGTTTTTTGCACACACGATTTAGAGATACTCTGTCTTCTTCATGCACTCCCCTTAGCAGCAGTAAGCACGCACCGACACGCAACAGCTCTTTTGTATTGCTACTCAGCGACTGAAAAAAATACGCGAGTTCCTGCTAGCGAGTAGAAGTACTCGACTTAAATTGCTCGACTAGGAGGAGTGCTTGAAAAACTGAGCTCGAAAACTACCCGGTTTTGCTTTGTGCACCGACAGCCGAACGTGGGGGAGGAAACTGTAAAGTATCGCATACTGTTTTGGTAAGTTTTTTTTTATACCAGCCTAATACAAAACCAGCTGAAGCAAACCCCTACCGAAGTAGTCCGTTACCCTATTTGCAATATTTTTTTTTGTCCCTCCGCAACTATCGTAATGCATCTTGAAACAGTTTTACTCGGCTGGTTGTGCTCGCGAGAAGGGGACGCGTGTGTGTATATGATCTCGGGAGCGAGTGCAAGCAAAGAAGACAGCGAGAGAGAACGAGACATAGTTTGAATGGAGAATACTCTAGTGTGTGATATCAGCAGCTACGAGAACCTCACTTGAGGTGATGCATGCTGTTTATGAGTGAGACTAATAACACTGATTCCAATACATCCCGGGCGTAGTGGCAACCATCTAGATCAGGCCAGAACTCCACGGGACCTTCGTGTGACTGGATGAACGGCAAAACTATCTCCTGAAAACACTTCTCCTTGTAAAATTGTCCATTCATGGTTACTCCAGTGATGAAAACTTTAATCTTTTTTCCACATCTACAGATGGCTTGCCAAATCATCAGCTTGCGGGCGAATTTATCCGTGAAAACAAATTTGAACCTACCTGAAGCATTCCCCTTACGGTTAGCAAGGTAAAATTTCCGACCCGGGATTTGTCCAAAGTCCATTTTAACGTATGTTTCATCGTCCACCAAATAACCGCCGTTGTACTCTGTTAGGACTTGCTCATATAGCTTTCTCATATGGGTTCTGTTTCAGTGTCCTGTTAGGTTGTTTGCTGACATGATACGACGCATACAGATGCAACGAACAGTACTATGTATGTGCTGTATTGAACCTTTTCGCTTAACCACGGAGGAAGCCCCCAGGGTTATTCCGGACTGCCCTGATGACTTTCGCTCGTAGTTTAAGCTCAAATGCTTCACTTCTACGTTTGGTTTCTTTTGCGCGATCCACCGTCAAAGTGTCCCGGTAACGTTTGAGTACGGAATTCACAGTCGATTTCAGTAGTTTGAGAACCTTGGCGATCACTCCTCCTGACCATGTTGGGTTTTCAATGTAGGTGTACACATTTTTTTCTCGTCTGTCGTGTTCTATCTTGGATAACTTTTCAACGCGTGTACCAACCTTGACGGAAATTTCACCAATTTACTTCCAGATCAAAACGCTGTCATTAGTTTCTCGATACGACAACTAGAGGCGTTGCAGTAAATTGAAGGAAACTGCCAAGTATAAGTGTAGTATAAGTACAAGTGGAACAAACCTTACTTCAGTGTTTAATTTATAGACATCACCTACCACCTTCGGAAGTTACTAGTCCAGAGATAAATCTCAGGGAACTCAGCCATCGCATAAGAAATATTAAAGCTGTCGAATGTTGAATGAAATCGAAGTCGGCAGGGAGCATTTTGGCCATGAACGATATCGATTTTCTCACGCGGTCTATATAAAAAAGGCTTGCGTACAAATACAGTGTTGCCACCTCGGGAGTATATTCGTTCCTCAATGTTACATAAAAGTTATAGTATAATACCAACAAACGTCTATAATTTTTTGGCAATAGCTCATTGCACCTTATCGTATAAATTTATTGAATAAATTTCTTTCTTTAAAAAACATTTTGGCCATATGAAAATTAACGATACTTTCTATTTATGTCGTATATCATAATGCTATATACTGTGTTATACTGTCTAATAAATCTGGCAAACGTAAAACTAATAAATGTTTTTTTATTCCATTACAGGTATGCACGTAAACCTACACAATCAACTAACGTTTGAGTAGGTAAGCAAACTTCCCACAACCAAATGATTCGGTACTGTACTTCGCCGCCGAGAAAATATTTCTTCACTGTAAAATAACCATTTTTGGCACTTTTTTTTCTTCACATAACATTTATTTGACACGGCACAAATACAATTTAATGTTTAACGGCGCCAATTATATCTGATGACTTAAAAACTAAAGCAAATTTTTTATCCTCGCTGCCGACTACGAGCTGAAATTAAGTCTAACTTAAAACTAGCATGGGATTTCCAATCAGTGTTTTGTTGTTCAATGGTCGTCTGATAATCGTCGAATGGCATGTATGGATTCATTCTGCTGAGCCACGATGTCGTGAGTTGGGACAGAGGCTCGTAGTCCTTGGGTCCTGGTTCTATTGTGCGGGGTCTGGTTGCTGGTTTTGTGCTTAAGGTTCAAACGTGTTCTTGTCGTTTTGTTGGGTGTAGACGGAGGGGAACGGGACTAGACTGGGGCGTGGATGGATTTCAGGAAAACGTATATAAGGGACATGTAGGATAGGTCACGGCTCGCCAAGACATCACGAACAGGAACAGCCGGCTGTCTACCCTCGGCCTGCAGGGAAGCTATTAATTTAGACCTGGCGTCACGGTGTACAGGGCATGACCAAACCACATGCTCTATGTCGTGATAACCTTCACCACAGGCACAGATACCACTTTCCCCGAGCCCAACACGACGGAGATGCGCGTCAAATCTATAGTGATTGGACATAAGCCGGGACATCACGCAAATGAAATCCCGACCTACATCCAACCCCTTGAACCACGGGTTCGTCGATACTTTGGGGATTATGGAATGTAACCACCTTCCCAATTCCCCTCTGGTCCAAGCATTTTGCCAACTGATGATCGTATTCTGACGTACAAGTGCGAAAAATTCATTAAAGGCAATTGGTCTTTCATAAATATCACCGTTTGTTGCGCCCACCTTAGCCAAAGAGTCCGCTTTCTCATTACCCGGTATCGAGCAGTGAGAAGGGACCCACGCTAAGGTAATCTGAGTAGATTTTTCGGATAAAGCACTCAGATGTTCCCGTATTTTCCCCAGGAAATACGGAGAGTGCTTAACATCTTTCATCGATCGGAGAGCCTCAATGGAACTGAGACTGTCCGTAAAGATGAAATAATGGTCCGTGGGCATTTTTTCGATAATCCCTAGGGTGTACTGAATTGCAGCTAATTCTGCGACGTAAACAGAAGCAGGATTATCGAGCTTATGGGAGACGGTTAAATTGTTATTGAAGATACCGAAGCCAGTGGACCCATCAAGAAGTGATCCGTCAGTGTAGTACATATTGTCGCAGTTGATGTTTCGATATTTATTGGAAAAAATTTTGGGGATCTGCTGCACGCGTAAATGATCCGGGATTCCACGAGTTTCTTCTATCATGGATGTATCGAAAAACACAGTAGAATCAGAAGTATTTGATAAGTCGACACGATTTGGAATATTCGAAGAAGGGTTAATATTTTGGGACATGTGATTGAAATACAATGTCATAAAACGGGTTTGAGAATTAAGTTCGATTAACCTTTCAAAATTTTCAATCACGGGACGGTTCAAGACCTCACATTTGATTAGAATACGAGAAGACAGGCTCCAGAAGCGGTTTTTCAATGGTAGTACTCCAGCTAAGACCTCCAAACTCATCGTATGAGTCGACTGCATGCAACCTAAGGCGATACGCAAACAACGATATTGTATTCGCTCCAGTTTGATCAGATGTGTGTTTGCTGCGGAGCGGAAGCAGAAACACCCGTAATCAATAACAGACAATATCGTTGTTTGGTAAAGCCTTATAAGGTCTCCTGTATGGGCTCCCCATCATTGTCCGGTTATTGTACGAAGAAAATTCACTCTTTGTTGACATTTTTTCATCAGATACCTCACGTGACAACCCCAGGTGCCTTTAGAGTCGAACCAGACACCAAGATATTTGTGTACCAAAACCTGAGAAATCGTTTTACCCATTAATTGTGTTTGAAGCTGAGCAGGTTCATGCTTCCTAGAAAAAACTACTATCTCAGTCTTCTCCGGAGAGAATTCGATACCTAGCTGTAAAGCCCAAGCAGACAAATTGTCCAAGGTATCTTGCAATGGTCCTTGCAAATCGGCAGCTTTGGCTCCTGTAACAGAGATTACACTGTCGTCTGCAAGTTGTCTTATCGTGCATGAATTTGCCAGACATTCGTCGATGTCATTTACATAAAAGTTGTAAAGAAGGGGGCTTAAACATGAGCCCTGGGGAAGACCCATGTAGCTAATGCGAAAAGTTGCCAAATCGCCATGCGTAAAATGCATGTGCTTTTCGGACAACAAATTGTGCAAAAAATTGTTCAAAATTGGAGAAAATCCTTGTCGGTGAAGTTTACCCGAAAGAATGTCAATAGAAACGGAATCAAAAGCCCCCTTAATGTACAAGAACGCAGACGCCATTTGTTCTTTACGAGCATACGCCAGCTGAATATCTGTTGAAAGCAACGCAAGACAATCATTCGTCCCTTTGGCACGGCGGAAGCCAAATTGAGTTTCTGATAGTAGACCATTTGATTCGACCCAGTGGTCTAAACGACGGAGTATCATTTTTTCCATCAATTTCCGGATACAGGATAGCATTGCAATCGGCCTATAAGAGTTGTGATTAGAAGCTGGTTTCCCTGGTTTTTGGATGGCGATCACCTTCACTTGCCTCCAATCCTGCGGTACAATGTTTTGCTCCAGGAACTTATTGAACAAGTTCAACAAGCGCCTCTTGGCATTGCCGGGTAGATTCTTCAACAAGTTGAATTTGATTCTATCTAATCCAGGCGCGTTATTGTTACAGGACAGGAGGGCAACTGAAAGTTCTGCCATCGTAAAAGGTGATTCTATCGCGTCGTGGCCCGGAGACGCATCGCGAACAATATTTTGCTCAGGAACAGAGTCCGGACATACTTTCCTGGCAAAATCAAATATCCACCTACTTGAAGACTCCTCGCTTTCGTTGACCGTTACGCGATTCCGCATTCTTCGGGCTGTGTTCCAAAGAGTGCTCATCGATGTCTCCCTCGACGTCTCGTTCACGAACCGACGCCAATATCCACGTTTCTTTGCTTTAGCCAAGCTTTTAAGCTTGGTATCAAGCTCCGAATACCGTAAATAGTCGCCAGGTATACCTCCCGTCTGGTAGGCCTTAAACGCGTCGGATCTTTGCGTGTAGACATCGGAGCACTCTTGGTCCCACCACGGAGTGGGAGGCCGTTCTTTGATCGTTACGCCGGGATATTTCTTCGTTTGGGCTTGCAACGCGGCGTCGAGAATCAAGCCCGCGAGGAGGTTGTATTCTTCAAGTGGTGAATGATGTTGAATCGACTCGACCGCTTTTGAAATCATTTCCTCGTATAACTTCCAATCGACATTTCGTGTGAGTTCATACGGAATGTCAATTGGTCGCATGCGAGTTGACCCGTTAGTAATTGAAATAAGAATAGGCAGATGGTCGCTACCGTGAGGATCGAGGATTACCTTCCATGTGCAATCCAACCGTAGCGACGTCGAACATAAGGATAGATCCAAAGCGCTTGGGCGCGCTGGAGGTTTCGGGATACGTGTCATTTCACCGTTGTTTAAAATAGTCATGTCGAAGTCATCGCAAAGGTTATAGATTAAAGAGGAGCGGTTATCATTGTATGGGGAACCCCAAGCCACGCCATGAGAGTTGAAGTCTCCCAAAATCAAACGTGGCGAGGGAAGAAGTTCTATTAAATCAAAGAGCAGCCGTTGCCCAACCTGTGCTCTGGGGGGAATATATATTGAGGCAATACAAAGCTCTTTACCTTGTATTGTCATTTGACATGCGACAACTTCGATGCCTGGAATCGAGGGGAGGTTAATACGATAGAAAGAATAGCACTTTTTAATCCCTAAAAGTACTCCTCCATATGGGGTGTCTCGATCAAGGCGAATAATATTAAAATCATGGAAGTTGAGATCAATATTTGAAGTAAGCCAAGTTTCACAAAGGGAAAATGCATCGCATTTGTTTTTATTTATCAAAACTTTAAACGAATCAATTTTTGGTAAAATACTTCTACAATTCCACTGTAAGACAGAGATAGAATCCTTCATATACGCAGTTGAATTAGGCATCGAAGGATACAATCGCTGCAAGGAGAGGCCATTGGGCAGTCAACTGCTTCAAAAATGATCTAACTGTTGGGAGGAATGCTGTAAGAAAAATTTTAATTGGATCGGGTACATTGAAAGTTTCAAAAATCCAGTCCACAATGTCAGAAAATTTCACTAATCCAGAGTTTGTTTCATCAACTGGGAGTGTAAAAGGAGCAACTGGGGTTTTAGATGTTCCTGGCAGTGCTGGGAACTCCTTCTGGGACTTTAAATTTGCCAGCCCAGGAGGAGTTTGCTTCGGTTTTTCCGCAGCACTGTTTGGTTTGTTTGTAACTTTCATTTCACTTTGAGAAATCTTAGGACCTTTTCTGGGAAGTTTAGGAGAGGAAATATTTTTCCTCTTTCTAGACTCCCCAGGATTGGCGTAAGATGCTCCCGCTGGTGAATCGTCAGAATCGGTTTCCTCAGAGGGCAACAGATCGAAGGGGTTCGAAGTAACGGGAGAAGTGGTAACGGTCTTCTTCAGCATGTCAGCGTAGGAACGCTTTGAACGCTCTTTGAGAGACCGTTTTATTTTATCCCTGCGCTGCATGTACACCGCACATGTCGAGAGCTCATGCAGATTTTCTCCGCAGTGAATACACTTTTCAGCGTTAACACTGCAAGAATCTTCCGCATGAGACTCCCCACACTTGCCACAACGTGCCTTATTGCAGCAGTAGGCGGCTGTATGGCCTAACTGCTTGCAATTCAGGCAGTTCATGACGCGGGGCACGTAGAGCCTCACAGGGAGACGAACCCGGTGGATCGAGACGTGGCTTGGTAGTGCAGACCCGGCGAACGTAACTCGAAACGAGTCTGACGGAGTGTATACTGTTTTGCCACCGATGATCGATGCTGACCGCAATTGCTTGCAGTCGAGCACCTTTACTTCGGGACAGGTTTTGTTTTTAAAGCACCCTTTGGCACTTTGCAGTATACACTCGACGGACAGACTCGAATCGGTTATGACACCGTCGATCTCCACGTCTCGTGCGGGTATGTAAACGCGATACTCGCGTGTGAAGAGCTCAGAGCAAGCTATATCGTTGGCCTCTTTCAGGTTACCGACCACGACACGGAGCTTGTTAGGCCGGACCTTGGAAATTTCGGTCACGCCCTTGTACTCCTTCGTCAGGTCTTTAGAAATCTGCAAGAGGTTCAACTTTTTCGATTTCGGTCCTGCCTTTGGCCGAAAATAAACAGTATAGCTGCCCTGGGCTCCGTCTGGGTAAAGCCTGGGGCGAGGGGGGACTGAAGAATGAACAGGGGAGGGGGTAACAGAAGGGTCAGGGTCAGAGGGGTTCGGGGATGGTGGCGCGGGAGGCGAGGGATCTACATCCATCGCGCTATGTTTAGCGCACTAGCGCTGACAAGAACACGTACCTTTTTATTTCTCCCTTCCAGTAAGGTTGGTTGTCCGATCGTTCGAAGTAGCAGCCGTTACAGCCAGCAGCACCAATACAGCAGCACCAAACAGCCACCAGCAGCGAGCCAGGTGTGAGATCACTCCACACAGCGATACGACTCGCTGACACTGATGGCTTCTTCTTTTTCCTCGTTTGTGTCTCGTCCACTGCTGTAGCACAATCCAGCCAGCAGCTAAATCGGCTTACGCACCAGCTGGCAGTCACGATGCGAAACAGTTGCACAAAGGAACGACCTTGAACCCGGATTTATTTCACTCGACCAGGCAAACAATGCCAACACTTGTTCACACGTCTTTTGTTTTATACTCTATCGGACCGATCACCAAACACGTCCAGTACTGATGCGTGTTCGGCACAGAATGATTTTTGGCACTTCATTAGCGGCAAATTACAAAATCAATAACCCATCTTCGACGCTCACACCCTTCCCGGAAATCCTTCCCGTCATACATCACGTGCCGCCGCGGCCAAAGCGGTGAATGAAATCCATATAACTTAAGAGGACTCCATAAACCTTTATTAGCGCCGAGGATGTTTAGCCTCGTCAGTAGCAGTCGGCCGTCCGCTGCAAACCCGTCTTCTCGGGCTATCATAAAACATACGCTCGGAAAGAGCTGGAAAAAAGACATCTATGGCAACGGAAAATTTATCACCGCCACTGTCCATCAACGGTCAAAACGTAATGAATTTTCCCGCTCGCAGGATGTACCGCCGACGACCATCAAGCGAGGGATAATATTAACGACCTGCTGGAAGCCCCGGCTTCAGATACAGAAAAACCCGGCTTTGAACTCCGTTAGCCAGCGAAAGGAGACTGCGGTCGATCCTAATCTCGGTTTTAGGCGCATATATTTTTCAAATACAACCTCGTCGGTCCTTTACGGTCGAGAGCGACAGCATGGAAACGGGTCCGCTCCGGAACCGGCATTCCGGAACCATTTATCTGCTTCCTTCAATTAAAACATTACAAACGCAACTTGTTGAGGATTGCTGACTATGCAATTTGATGAAGCCCCGCAGGGATTTTATTGTCTGTTAATATGTTGTTATAGTTTCTTCAATTATTTTATAACTAAAGTTGGATATTTTCAACGAGCTTCGGTTACATTCAAATGTTAAATGTTGCATTGTCTTTACTTATTGATCTCTTCTCGCGATAACTCTTAAAGTTTTAATTAACAAGACGCAACAGCAAAAATCAGTGCTTGTTTCGACATCAAAGCAGCTGATAATTTGTCGCCCAATTATACAACAAAAGTCTCTGTTCGACATTTTTGATGTTCGTTCTTGCTCTTACGCTGTGTTACGCGATGCCCGTACCAAGTCAAGCAAGTTGCCGGAAGTCATTGACAAGGGAGAGAGATTTTGTTGCCCGCTGACAAATTGACAGCATTTTGTTCGCTCCTACTGTTGTATTCCATTGAACTTTCGCCAGTTAATTTGAGATGTTTCAAAATTTTAATAACCAGCCGTGCTCGGTGCTTGACAACTTTACCACTCTCTCTCGCTTTGGCCGGCATGTGCCCCGACATTTTAAATGATAACGGGTCGATCGATGACACCAGTGATAGTCTTGAAAGAACGTGCAGAATAATTGCGTAAAACGATGACACAGGACCAAGAAGAAAAGAAAAAAAAAATCAAAAGAAAAAGTTAGTCGTTTCAGTAGCAAACGGAGTTTGAGTTGGGATCTTGTGAAGGGTACGGTACAGCTTAGTTGAATGTTTTGGTTAAAATTGATTAATTGGAATCCGAATCTCTACAATAGCTAACTTAGTATTTGTATTAAATTTTGGATTCCTAAATTATCCCTTCTGTATTTCAATGGAAAATGCTGTAACTGAGTTGATACTGATTACACAGTGTAATTGCAACGAACTTTCAAATCAGCACGTGAAATAACCCACTCGAGCAGCACTTACGCTTCAGAACTCTAACGAGTCGTCGGAACAAACAACAAACAATGGATTGTTTTTACAAAGTTCAATATGAGAAAGCAAACTAAATATTCATCAAACAGAAGCTAATTCCCGTCGTCGCACCACTCAGACCTTCGTTCTTCGCTAGTCCATCATAACCTTGACCGAATTGAATCCAATCCATGTGACCGATAAACTTCCCAAACACCAATCCTGCTGCCGACTCGACTGACACTTTTCCGTGGTACGTGCCTCGGAACACAATCGAATCCGAACCGCTGCAGAAGAGTCTGATTACTTTCATTCCACCACGTTCGATCCGGGCGCTCCTGGCATGGTTCAACCTGCAGCCGCTCGGGGCACTCGAACCCCCGAAACTCCGAGCTATTCACTCTATCCTTGAACAAATATTTGCACAATAAATGTATGCACGTCGACCGATAGAAAGATTCGCTCTCAATCCTAATGCTGCATGTATTATGGCAAATAGTTGGTCAGTGTGGCCACAAGAGAGTTCCAGAAGAGCGACAAGCCGGCTGGAGGATGGAGGACCACCGACCAATAATAATATTATCGTCATGTCTGCATGTTTTCGGTCGTTTTGTTATCTTTTAAAATATATCGTTGCAAGCGGTCGTGTTAGCAACAGGAGCGATAGCAAATATAACACATGGCTGAATTAATCAGAAAGCATATTTGAACGTGAACATACAGATAGACAACTAACAGATAGATTCATCCACTGGTGTAGCCTATAAATTTCGAGTATACAGGATTGTTTGGTTTCGACGAGAAACTTATTCAAGTCCTCTGATAAGGCATATCAGCCATTAAAAAAAACTAGTTCCAGGGACATCAATTCGCTTTCGAATTTCGACAAATTTTCAGCCAGATACAAGTTGTGGCTTGGAACGTTGTTTTTCAGAGATACGTGCGTGTTATTCTCCATGTCTATGGCCTATTTCAGGAATCAGATTGTTTGGAGCCTATGCTGTCATCCAATGTTCGGGGACGTTCCGGTCAGCCCAAGCAGTGCGTAGCAAATGGGTCCCAAAAGCGAGCTTTACCACAATGTCATCAAAAACCAGCCCGAAAATGAATCATGGCCACCGCAGAGTATAGCCACGATATCCGGGTTTTATGAAACTGGTCAACTTGATACAGAGCCGCGGACCAAAGGCACGTATGGAGTTTGGCCTCGTTGTAAAGTTTCTCCTGCCGTACGCTTGAATGCTGTCCATGTTTTTCGGATGAACCGAGAACGCAAATTTTGTACATATTAAAAGCATTTCGCCATTCAACCAACGCAATGAGATAGAAGGGCCGTCCGTTGAGCTAGTAGAGCAACCCTTTTCAGAGACGGCACCACCATCGCCGCCAAAACAACTGACGGCCACAGCAGCAGCAACAGTGCCTGACAGCTGAGAACCATTAGCATCATAAAATGGGAAAGTTTATCTAATGCTAAACGCTGTTTTCTGCGGCATGACTGCACTTCAGCCAGATGTGTGACCACAGTTAACCGCTTCAGTTTCTCGCTGCCATTTTCGGCCCATGTTTTGGCATCTTAACAGCGCGTTGATATTCCTAACGATTTTTATACGCAAACTTTGCCAGTTAGACAATCAATTCAGAATATTGGCTGCTGGTGCTGAAAACTCATAAAATCACAATTTTTACTGCTTGCACAAAGTATAAAAAGAGGAAAATTTCCTCTCACAGCTAGTTATAGTTAGCGGAATATTCCGAATGACTGATATGTAAAACGTTATTATAAATGCAGTATGATCGCATATTTGGTCTCGGTCGGTAGGCATGTCAAACCTGCGAATTTCTGGATGAATTTGGTAATGGGTTACCAGATAAAAATGATTATTTGCATCATTGGCATAGATGACAAAACCATTTCTGAAGCGAATGGCTCATCAAGATCCGGAATCGGCCAAGAACTCATCGAGAAATGGCTATTTTTCATCCGGAAGTCCTCAGAGGAACCTTAAGTAGGGGACATTTACGTTTTTGCTCCAAATATAGCGTGTGACACCTCTATCTTCAGGATTTTTCATCACGAATTTTTCAAAAGACATATTTTTGAATATAGGCTTCATTGGCCACTTCCGAAACAACCTGGATGCCCCGAAGGAACTCCCTCACTACGGAATTTACATTTTTGCATCAACATATGGTATGCGACACCTCTATCTTTAGAATTTTTCATCAGGAATAATCCAAAAGATTTATTTCTGAATGCAGACTGCGTTAGCCACTACCGGAACAATCAGAATGCCCCGAGGGAACCGGAAAGGGGACGTTTACATTATTACATCAAATATAGCGTGTGACACCTCTATCTGCAGGATTTTTTATCGGGCATCTTCCAAAAGACATTTTCCTGAATATAGGCTGCATTGGCCACTTTCGGAACAACCTGGATGCCCCGAATGAACCCGTAGTGAGAGAATTTACATTTCTGCATCAAAATACAGCGTGCGACACCTCTATCTGCAGGATTTCTCATCAGGAATCAACCAAAAGACATATTTTTGAATACAGACTGCATTGGCCACAATCGGAACGATCCGGATGCCCAGTAGGAACCCAGAGTAGGGACATTTACATTTCTTCATCAAATATAGCCTCTATATTCATGATTTTTTATCGGGCATCTTCCAAAAGATATTTTTGCACGCCCTCCCTCCCAAAAGCAAAACCTAAATGAAATTGTATCAGAAATGTCAAATTGCAATTAATTTATTTTTTGTTTTATCAAGATTTATATATTATTTGACAAAATAAACCTCGATTTGTTTAACTTTTTATTCATTTTGAAATTAATTTTATTATAAGTATCTGTATCAGTAACTATTTTATCAATATAAATCACTTCCCTTTTCGCATGTATTTCCAAAAAGACGTAAAAGTATCACCCTCTCGTGATGAAGAAGGTAACTGAAATCATTATTGTCAATAATAATTGAGTGTGTAATCTACTTTTAGCACAGCTAAAACTAGTTTTTTGGTATGCAGATTTCATAATTTAGTAGTTGTTGCTCTGTTTATTATTATTTATGTTATGGACGAATGACCACAGAGATTAAAATCACTCAAAAAATTATTTATGTCATTTTCCAAACAATCACCGGTTCACCATCGTTTTCTTATGATACCATCAAACCAATTGGTTTTGTCTGGTCCATGAAATGTGGTCCTGGGCCCGCTTCAACCTTTTTTTTGATAGTTTTGCAGACAACAATGGTTTTGACGAGAGTTTCGAGCAAAGTGATTAGAAGTCTGACTTTTATCGCATACTGTAACATTCTACTGTTTTCCAGGTCAAGGTGGTCTAACTACTTTGCTCGCAGCGGTCGTGTCTTCGCTCTGTACCATACGGTTCTCCTGAGCGAACGCCTGTTTAGTTGTTAGGGTAATAGTCCGGCATTAATGCATTATGTCCTGCCCAGCGTTGTCGTCCAGCTTTGACCACCTTCGAGACACTGAGTTCACCAGCGAATTGCTCAAGCTCATGAAGTCCCTTGCGGAATTCGAATAAACCGGATAATCCAGCACTGATTTCCGTTCATCACAGCCTCGATCAGTCTTGACTTCCCACGAATCCATTTGCTGGTGGCGACAGACGTTGGAAGATGTCTTGTGAAAACACTTTATAGGAGGCATTGTTTGTAGATGTACCAGATGACTCCATCCTTCCACTCTTCCAACAGCTGTTCGGTATCTTGAATCTGGACAACCAGTCGGTGAAGACATCCCTAACATCGCATGTTCATTAAAGTGCTACCTCAACCTATAAGTCATATCACGATCGTCCATCAGAATACTCACAACCTCATCTCGGCACATTATGGTTCGCAGCGCAAAGACTGTGCGGAAAGCGCGGAGTTTCTGGTAGAACTATCACGTCTCAAAAGAGTGATTTTAACGTTTTTGCTCCAAGAATGCTCCTCGTTCTGACGAACAACTTGACGCATCATTAGTACCCGCGTAGCGTTCTTTCGTCCAATACTGTTCGTCGAACCATTCGTTCTGTTAATTCCGTTCTACAGACCCCAGAACATTCTTCTCAGCCCTCGGGAGAAGTTTCAATCAAGTCACTTTGTGGACACATGGACAGTTTACCATGCTAACCGGAAGGACCCAACGCTTTCGACCACACAGGTCAACCATATTTAAGTATGGACGTTGCGACACTATTAAGCACCTTGCGCCTGCTGCTAAATACCGCCGAGCTATTTGACATTACGAGTGATAATGCGGCTATAGTTATAGAAACTTTCTTACGGGCATAGTCGACGTGACTCCCAAACGTGAGCTTGTCGCCGACCATCACCCCCAAAAGCTTCAATAGCGCACCTACCAGCCCCAATCTGCGCCTCCTGTTCCGATTTACGGTTATTCACTGCGATGACCTCCGTCTTGTGGTGCACTCATCCCAGTTTCATGGACGGCATTCGATCCTCAACTACGCGTATAAATAGCACGGCTTTCTACTCGACTTCGCTAAGTGACTCACCGTAGACTTCTAAAGTTGTGTCGTCCCTAAAGACCAAGGACGGAACCTTGCGGTACACCTGCGGTAAATCATCAGTGTTATAAAGCAGCTCTCCATTCTGGAAGTATTTTTTTAGAATTTTGTGCAGTGGCACCGGCACTCGAAAACTCCGAAGCGCATGACTATAGTGTCCCAGTAGGCGCCATTGAACCCGTTTTCCACCTCTAGCGCTACGATTGCGCCATACTGAATGTCCTTTCTTCTACGCTGGAGTACTACCTCGGCCATCTTGGTGATGGAGAGAATAGCATCCACTTTGAACTTACCTTTACGGAATCCAAATTGGTCGCTTGACAGACCGTTGAGTATTTCCCTCTCAAGCACCTTGCCCGCTGAGACAGATTGATCTATATGTCGATGGGTCGGCAGTGATACCAGTCTCTGTCGTTTGTCGTCGTCTCTGTTGCACATGTCTGGGAAGCGGCAGTCGTCTGCACTTCTGCATGACCACCCTGAATATGGCCGCCTCAATAACCAATTTCGGGACTCCGTCTGGTCCCGGTGCCTTGTTTACCTTCAGGGAGGTTGCGATATCAATGAGTTCGACCTCTACGCGGCAGCCGTAACTTACTGTATATGGTGAGCCAACAGCCGGAGGCCAGGGATTAGGCTCGTAGCGTGGAAAAAGTCCAAGTCGATGATTGACTCCGCACTGTGGGTGCTTTTAGTGCCGACATTGGCCAGGGCTAAGTTCAGCTTCGCCAAAGCTTCCAACAAAATCCAGCCCCTCTGGTTAGTGCGGCGACTTCCCCACTCCACAGCCCAAACGTTGTAGTCTCTCGCCACCACCATCGGCGTGAGACCGGTTACACGATCACTCATCTGCTTTTACCCATGCTGAGCAACCTTAAGCTGGACAGCTAAAGCCCTTTGTCTCTCCGGGACCGCCGTTAGGCATTTCTTCGGAGAGAGGGCTAGTCGTGCTTTTTAGCACTTACCCCCACGGGTAGCAGAGCAACCTATTCACGACAGTCAGTTAGCTAGTTAGCTAGTTAGCTATTGAGCTACTGACTGGGGCATGTCGATGGTTTCCCGACGATTGGTGCCTTGTAAAATATTTACGATCTGTGATGCAGCCTTGATGACCGCACTCCAGATTTCCCTATTCTCGCACATCCTACGCACAATATTCTCTGGCGTGGTGTCCGTCCCACTTATTGCCAGCATTTCGTGCTTTATCCGCTCGAAACGCGGACATGTCAAGAACACATGCTTTGCGTTTTCTTCCTGACTCGTACATGCGAGGCACATAGGGGACTCGGCATACCCGAACCTATGCAGGAGCTGCCTAAAGCAGCCATGGCCTGATAGGATCTGTGTCAGATGGAAGGTTACTTCCAAATGGCTTCTATTAATCCAGCATGCTACTCTGGAATGAGTCGGTGTGTCCAACTGCCTTTTGTAGTGTTGGACCATTCCCGCTGCCACCTAGCCATTGAAGATGACCGTATGGCGTTGCGTATACCCCTCGTGTCACGTTGGTCGAAGCACTCTACATCCTCTTTGACGATAATGCTGATGGGCATCATGCCAGCCAAGACACAAACCGCCTCGTACGACACTGTTCGGTATGCGCACGCGACTCTTAGACACATTAGCGTGTACGTACTCTCGAGTTTGCGGCGGTGGCACGAGGTACCCAAAACCTTGGACCACACTGGCCCTCCATACCTGAGTATGGATGTTGTCAAGCTAGCAAGGACTTTGCGCCTGTTGCTACGGACCGCCGAGCTGTTTGCCATCGTGCGGGATAGCGCCGCTACAGCCACGGAAGCTTTCTTGCAGGTATAATCGACGTGGCTCCCGAACATGAGCTTGTCGTCGCTCATAACCCCCAGAAGCTTCAAGGAGCGTTTTGAGGGGATAGTGCATGCACCAGCACTGATCGATGCCTCCTGCTCCGATTTTTTGTTATCTACAACAATAACCTCTGTCTTATGGTGCGCTAGCTCCAGTTTCCTGGAGTGCATCCAATCTTCCACTACGCGTATGGATAGCGCGGCCTTTAACTCCACCTCTATATATGACTCGCCATATACTTCAAGAGTTAAACTATCGGCGAAGCTCACAATCACCACTCCTGGAGGGAGTTTTAGTTTTAACAAGTCGTCATACATGGCATTCCACAATACCGGACCCAGGATGGAATCTTGTGGTACTCCTGCGGTAACTGGGACGCTTTTCTGACCATCGTTTGTGTTGTACACTAGCACTCGATTCTGAAAGTAGTTACCCAGAATCTTGTACAGCGCCGACGACACTCTGAGGCTCTGTAGCGCTAAGGCGGATAACCTTCTCAAGCACCTTGCCCGCCGTATCCAGCAGGCAAAATGGTCTGTATGCCGATGGGTCACCTGGTGTTTTCACGACTTTCGGCAACAGCACTAGCCTCTGGCGCTTCCACACGTCCGGGAAGAGGCAGTCGTCAAGGAATTTATGCAAGACCGCCTTGAACAACCCAGCGGCTTCCTTGATGACCGTCTTCGGGATTTCATCTGGTTCCGGTGCCTTGCCTATCTTTAGAGAGTTTGCTATCTCGATCAATTCATTTTCTGTCACCCTTACCGCATCGTCTCCCTTTGCACGAGTGCCGTCACTCACGGATGGTGGTGTCTCGTCAGCCGGAGGCCAGGGACTTGGTTCGTGGTTTGGGAGAGCCCCTGAATGATTGTTTCTAGCATCGCTGGTGATTGTTCTGCCGGGACTAGCGCACCTCTAGTCTTGGTCATAACGATCCTGTAGGCGTCACCCCACGGGTTCGAATTGGCAATGGCGCATAGTCTTTCGAAACAGGCTCGTTTACTGGCTCTGATTGCGCTCTTGAGAGTTGCCTTAGCGGATCTGAATGCGACACCGCGTTCCTCTCTTTGCTCATCGAAACGCCCGGGTTGCATCCTCCGTCTTGCACGGAGGCATGCACTACGTAAGCCGGCTATCGTTTCGCTCCACGTATGTCGATGGTCTACCCTCTCTAGGCGAACGAGATCTAGGCATCGTGGCGTCGCACGCCCATGGCAACATTGAATTTAGATGGTCCGCAGCCGGGTGTGGTTCACTCCCTTCGTGCTTCCATCTAATGGCCTGCCCAAAAACATCTGCATCGAAATGCAATGTTTTCCAGTCGCAGCAGGAAGGAATATTGGCCCTACTCGCTGCGTGCTTCTTCACGCCTACCTCATAGCGGACCGATTGATGATCGCTGTTCGTGTAGCTGTCGTCTATCCTCCAGTTCGTGATCAGTCCCGGGCTGTAGAACGTCACCTCGATAATCGATTTCGCACCGTTCCTGCTATAGGTGCATTTCGTGCCAACGTTAGCCAAGTCTAAGTTAAGCTTTGTCAAAGCTTCCAACAAAATCTGGCCCCTCTGGTTTGAACAGCGACTTCCCCACTCGTCAGCCCAAGCGTTTAAGTCACCCGCAACCACCAACGGCCCTAGGACCGTCAGTTTCACGGTTGCTTGGTCGACCATCTGTTCGAACGTTTCAGTAGCCGACTGCAGTAGAATACTCCATCCACTTTGGCTATCACGTACCCCTCGCTGGAGTTTGACACAATCTCCTGAACCGGGGACCTGCCTATCGTGCATATGACCGTCTTCCCAGACTTGTCCGATACCCGGTTACCGTTTCCGGTTGGGATGCGATAGGGGTCCGCGACGATGGCCACGTCCGACAACGACTCAGCAACTGCTTGGTGTTGCAACTGCTGCGCCGCATAGTAGTGATTCAGGTTTAATTGTATCACCCTCAAGCCTGTGGTTTAATAGCCGTGCAGCCGGGCACTTATCTGGGCGAACCTTTCTGTAGACCAACGCGGCGGAGCATAGCCATCCACCTTGGCAACCACGTAGTCCTCGCTCGTTCGAGGTCGGCAAAATCTCCTGAACTACACCACCACCGCAACGTCGACACAAACTAGATCACTCGGGCCACGAACAGGATTTGGGTTCCCTCTCAAAGCACCTGAAGCAAACGTCAGGCTGTTTGAAGATGCTCATCGGGCATAGCGACCAACCGACCTTTAGTTGAGAAAGTTACACTCGCGCACGCTAAAACCCTTTCATTCTCCAGCCGTTATCGTCCCGGAACAACCATGGTATGACCATGCTTAACCTATGTACCTACACTTCCTGCAGCATTATGATATAGAGTCCGATTTTTGCAGGAAGGTTGGTAGAATGTCATCCGGTCCTGGTGACTTCATAGGCTCAGTTGATAGAAGTCTCCGTGAACAGTCGACGAGCAAGCACTGCGTCTTGGTCCGAGGCTTTGTCGCTCCTCAATGTTCGACCCGGTGGTAACTGTCGAGCCAGGAAAATGAGTGTTCATAATAACATCCCTGTTGCCCAAGGCCATTCGTGTGATCTCTGGACATCGCTTTTTGCAGTGAATGTCCTCACAGAATCGGACTCTGGATCTTCTTTTGGCTTTGCCTAGCTCGGCGTTATATTTCGTAAATTATTGTCTATAAGCATCCCAATTGGACGTGATTTGGACAAAGGTTGTTGAGAGTTTTGTTTCACCTGGGCACATCACGGCAGACTGTCCGTTTCGTTAACGGACACTTTGAACTGAAAGCTTTTGTGATCCTATGCTGTAGGTCGCTCGCTGTGAAATCCAGTTCAACTGGAGTTCGAATATATATATGACAGGAAGTCCTTAAGCTAATCAGATGTTCCTTGAAAAAGTTTCAGTTGGTTTTCTCAGGATTTCAAAAGTGTTTTTCTCCGAGAGGAGTAGCCTCGATGTCAAATCTGATATGTCTATGTTCTGATAAACCAGGTTCATCAGAGACATGCCAGTTTTTGACCTTCTCCGTTATCAAGGCGCTACATAGAGTAAGATCTAAGACCTCTTGTCTAGTAGCATTACTAAAAGTTGGTTCGTTCCCTACATTGCATACATTGACGTTGTTAGAAGTAAGGTATTCAAGCAGGTACTCACCTCATGTGTTCACATCCGAACTTCCCCAGACTGTGTGGTGCGTGTTGGCATCGCAGTCGACGATGAGTGGCTTATCGATGCCTCGGCTGTACCGCACAAGCGCTGTAACTTCGGATGGCGGTATATCGCCCACGTCCCCTGGGAAGTAAGCGGAGGAAACGACTTCCACCGCAATGGCAACCAAATCCAAATGTTTCTATGATGGTTTTGAACACCTCCCTTCTCTATAAGAGGGTGGTACCATACAAATCT
Source organism: Wyeomyia smithii (assembly GCF_029784165.1). Taxonomy (NCBI): domain Eukaryota; kingdom Metazoa; phylum Arthropoda; class Insecta; order Diptera; family Culicidae; genus Wyeomyia; species Wyeomyia smithii. The sequence goes on along the minus strand of NC_073695.1, from coordinate 86,908,770 downwards.
ATATCTATTAATGAGACTGTTTGTCTGTCTGCTACCTATAGACTCGTGAACTACTGAACAGATTACCGCGAAAATATGTACATAGGGATTTTCTAGTACGGGGAGTGTCACAAATATATTAGTATTGCTCTATCTCATAAGCGTGGGCAAGGAGAGGGGAGGGGGGGAGTAATGTTAACTCAAAAACGTCTTCCGCGACCATTTGAGACTGTTCTGTATCTCATTGCCGTAGTAGGGTTGAGAAGGGGGTGAGCGTTGTAAACCTTCAATTATTTCAAAATTTCTGAACCGATCATCATTAAATTCGGTAAATATTTATTCACTTAAAATATGGTACTGCAAGCGTGCGATTTTTTTTGCATTGTTGACATAAGGTACTTTTGTGTCAAATTGTGCTCAGTCATATTCTATCGATAGTCACGTAAGAATTAATTCATACAGGTTTACGCTGCCTTTAACATGTACCGAGTTTACAGAAACTGATAAATCTCAGAAAGAGCCAGCCGGAAAAGTTCAGGAGAACGTCCGCGATTCGAATACCAAAATGTTAGTGGGTTCACATTGTCGGGTACTTTTTGCACCTTAAATTTTATGGCTGCACAATCACCAAAACCTGCGAGAGGTTCTAGCTTGTTGAAATAAAACCCAGGCTGACAAACTCAAAAGATTAATATAGAATGCTGTTGCTTTTAATTGATTTGCCGGTGTTTCGCGGGTCTTAGTGAATTTCACGACTGATGCTGATTTTCACCTAATTCGCGGCTTCGCGAAATCGCATTTTTTCGCTGTTAAGATATATCTGTACCATAAATATTTTTCAGGATTATTTTTTATGTGAGTTGCTATTAGTAGTTCCTAGTAATTAGATAATATTAAAACCACTGTAAGCGTATTGCCAAACGAACATAAATTTAGTTTGTTCCAAGTGAAATGAACGAAACTACTCGCTTAAAGCCAGAAACAACTTTTAGCGCGTAATTTAATTATGCTAAAATATTACCAAATTAATTGCTCTTTCCTGCGAAAACCACCAAAATGAATGAATTGCACTCCGAAGCCTATTTAAAGTCCGGAGATTAGACGGAAAGTTCTTTTTTCCTGACGGAACTTTGCCTCTGCCAAGAACCATTTTCAGAATACAGCATCCTGCGCCATAAGCAGGAAGCCAAACAACCGTTAGTTATACGGTTTGAGGAAACGCACACGATTCGAAGGCGTACATCCACAGTCAGGAACACGGAGACGAGCTCGCCGATAGGGGGAGTATAACCAGAGCCAAAATCTGTGTCTGCGGGTTTATAATTCCACTTGCCTTGCCGCCCGCAAACACCAAGCCCCAAGTCTGGTGTGTAGCGAAAATTTGTGCAGCTGAGTCTGAAACCATTTGCCAGTCGGTAAGGCCGGTCGGTCGAGAAATTCGCAGCTCGGTTTCCCTTCCGGTGTGCATAACCAAAGCTGTTGCGGACGTGGACAAGAATGTGAGCAAAATTTTATTATTTGATTGTTTTCATTAGCCGGCAATCCTGCAGCAATAGTTGCCGAAAGCCTTGAAAGCTGAGAGCTTTGTGTGCTGTGCAGGCGATCTCATTATATATATTTGTCGGGATTAGGCAAACTTTTGCCATATCTGCTATTCATTTTATATCGGTCTCGCTTGAGCTCAGGTGTTACTGCAAAATAACTCGATTTGGTCCGTTGAAGAGAGGAAGGACGGATTTTAATTCGTTTAATTTTTATTCAAGTTTAAGATATGACTGCGCTATTACCTACTAATAATATTATTCATTACACATGTAATGACTTTTCAGGACATTATGTGTTACGCTTATAGTCGTAGTCAATTTTGGTTACAATTGTTACGTTCAAAACGTAACTCGATCCATTCGAACTTGTTAATTGACAATATCGAATCATTCCGATCCAATCTAGCCGGAGGCTAGAAGTGTAACACTGACAATCCTATTCCAGATTAAATTACCCTTTAAATTAGATTTGCTTTTGTTCGTGCGCACATAATAGAAGAAAAACTGCACATGTCGGCCTTGTTGTTCCGTTTCGGCATACAAATGTGGCACCGGAGAGCTACAAATCTACTTCCAACAGTTGTGTCACTTAAGCATGCAGGACAGGCTCTCTTTCCACCTCCACGTCCGAGTTGACTCGGGCCATGCTGTTGCTGCTGCTTGCGTTCTTTCCGAGATCAATTACAATCGAAACCTGCGCTGGAGCACCAGATCGGAATTATTTCGATGGCGAAGAGATAATTTATTGAATCAATCGAAGGAAATTTTCGCAAACCCATTCTGGTGGAGCGGTGAAAGAAAAGCCGCTTCCCGCGCAGAATGTAAAAGTGCAGAAAAGTACAAAATTCAATTTAATTTATCTTTCTCCGCTGCTCTGGACTGCTGCTGTGGTGTTGCATGGTGCGGAACAAGTACACTATCGGCAGAGATAATCGACTTGCCGGCTGATTTGATGATGCTGCCGGAGGATTTCGAAATAATGGCGGTGGAAAGTCGATAAAAAATTTCTCGCATCTACTGCTGCCTTCGCTGCTGGAAACATCGCGGAAAGTAAATTTTGATAGCAGTAGCAAAGGAATAATTCGATTCAATTTTATCGCACAGCAAAGATTTTCCTTACCCTCCCCGCCCAAGCTTGTTATCGTTCGGATTTGCCAGCACTGTAATGCGGTAACGATTACTTTCTACTTTGCAAGGGGAAGAATGCATTACTTGCAAGGGATATATTCATTGTAAATTTGCAATTTGTTAAAATACCAGTCGAGGTTCAAAATCAGTTGAACTCTGAAACATGCGTCACCAACATTTTATCTTTAGCACCATTTATAGATTGAAAAGTTTAAGATGCCCAAAAAGGTAAGCGAAACTAATTTCGAAGCGCCATATCGTTAATCAGTCGTTAAGCCACCAGTCTGTGTATACTGCTCACGGAAATGTTGAATAAGATTTTTTCTTGCCTGCCTTCTCTCATACTATAAGAAAAAAAAATGAAATGTTTCTCGACCAGATTCTGCAAACCTGCCCGTTCGGTACGATGGGTGCCGTTAAGCATTATCTTTTGGAAGGAAACTCTTGCATCTTTGTACACTAATCTATCCGGTGAGATTAGAATAGCATGGGTGGTGCAGTACCTACACACAAAAAGAGAGACCTTCGGGGCGACTCCATTATGGCTGTATCGAAAACAATTACCTGCCAGCCAACCATCCTAAGCGGGCAGGAAAACCGAAGCAGATCGCAATGCGGCAAAGCCCGGAGAGGATATCTTAAACCACCCATCTTATTAGACAAAGTCCGCAAAACATCATGATGGCACACAACAGCTACTACACAGCTATAAAACGTGGCCGGTAGCAAAAGCTTGGTTAAAGCAGATGTAGGGAAATATCATAAAAAGCATCTAACCAACCCCTATCATGATCCGCACGGTTCAGGTTATGGTAAACACGGTGTGATCGCACATAACTATAGACGCTAATGTTGAATCGAAACTTTATGGCGAGCCGTGTGCCATCTTGTCACGTTGCGGTCGCTCGCCGTTGTGCAGCCAGCGGATGTGTTGTGCTACAACAATCCGCGGTTCCAGTGCGGTTTGCAATCGATTGGTTTACATTTAAAATGGAATTCGATATTTCTTTTCACTTTTCAGTTCTACGTTTCTGAGAGCAAAATATGTATGTTATATTTAACAAAAGATTCAACAATTAAAAAAGATTCAAGAAAAAAGGAAAAATCAGTTTTGTGGCACGACCATATTATTCGCGTAAAACTACACAAATGGAACGTTGTGAAAGTTCTATAACAGTGTGTTATAACTGGCATTCGTGATAAATATCCTAAAATAGGTTGTTACGATAAAATAGATGTAAACTAATACGGTTATTTAACCTCCTTTCCCGCAGTTCTGAACATTTATTCAATTTTAAGTCGCGGAAAAAGCTAACATTAGATAAGTACCTCATATACAAATTCCTATATGATATGCGAGTCCAATACTTAACAAACCTTTGTATTTAATATTTACTAAAATCAATAATTCAACTGAAATCTGGCGCAAGTAGTCAATATGCTTAAGGATACAAATCCAGGGTTGACAAATATTTCCTCTTATGTACCGTAATTTATAAAAATTAAACGCTCTAGATGCTAGCAGAGGTTCGAAACTCAAGAATTTAAACAAACTATCATAACTTAATATTTTGGACTAAATTGCCACGAATATCGAAAAAGAGAAAAGTTTCCATTAAATTCTACCGACGAACGAGAAAATTCAATATTAAGGTGAACTTATTCAACATAAAAACACAATTGAAAACAGGAAAAAACGCACATTTACTAACTAAACCAATCTACTAATCCACGGAATGAAATCTTCAAAGTTCACTTTAGATTTCTCATAAAGTAGAATCCTTAAAAACTTTCTTAAAAGCTCCAAATTTGATATTATAGTCGGGCATCTGCACTCGAAAACTCATTTATTTCAATCACCTTCCTCAGAAAACAAAATCCGCGCATTGCTCTATACGGCTAAATCGGGAGTCGTTAGCAGCCAACCAAAGACCCTTTTTTAAATTTTAATCACTAAACAAAATTACTTACTACACTAAGAATACTTCAATCTTTGAAATGTTCACCTCAAATTTCCAAAAACAAGCTTTAATTAGCAGAATTATATGAGATGAGTTTTTACAAATCCCAAATTTCAACTGTATGTATTTTCATCTGTTTTACTGCGTAAAAGAAAATCAAAAGTTGCCAAATCAGTTTCTGTTAATACGTAAAAATCGTATTGAAAACGTTGAATTATTCCGACATAATTGACATAAATTGACAGCACTGCAATGGTTACCTAGGTTATTAACTTTGTACGTAAGCAACTACAGCGGATACCTAGGTAACCTACTACGACGGTCTGTGGCTACGTTCATTCACGATAATGTGATTCATTCATGATTAACAGTGTTATGAATATGGGGGCGTCATGAGATGAATAATTGAGCAGTGATTTAAGTGTTGAGATGGATATGGAAGCGTTGTGAAAAAGAGTTTGTTTAACAAAATTCAGGATAAATCTAGCTAAGTTTACCAAATATACAATGCTGGGCGATTTCAAAAGAGCATGTAAGCGTATTTTAAATTCTGGTGTTTAATCCGTGCATTCTTCGTGAATATCGGCTTAATGAGATGAATAATGGAACAAATACCTACTTTTCAAATTGATAGTAGAATTCTATGGAAACTTCTCTTTTTTCGACATTTGATATGATTACTCTACCGGGTAAAAAAGTGCAAACTAGAACTGTGCCTTCGGCTGAGTTTAATAAGGGTGTAAAATAAAGAACCTGTACATTCTTGTCAGACGAAAAAAAACCGAAATTCAACATCCTAAAATTTAAAATAGCGTCTACGGTGTATTTTTGCTTTTTGTGCATCACTTCGATTACGGAAATACCCATATTGAGTTATCCCAACATCAGAAGTCGCCATCTTGAATTTTTAGATGACATGTAAAGTCAAATTCTGGCCTTTGCGTCATTCTGGTTCCGGATATAGTCATATTGGATGGTATTTGGTCACTTTCGGCTGTTTTCCAGACCCCCCCTCCTCTTCCAAAGTAGGGAGGGTTGTCAAACCATCATAAAAAACAACTCTTGCTCCCAAAACCGTGAACATGCCAAATTTCGTTTCCTTTACTCGATTAGCTCCCGAGTTATGCAGATATTTGTGTTTGATTTGTATGGGAGCCCTCTCTTCCTGAAAAAGGAGGGGTGTCGGACCACCATGCAAGTATCTTATGCCTCTGGTTATTTCCACATGCTATATTTACTTGATTAGTTCTTGAGTTGTTCAGAAATTTGTGTTTTATTTGTACTGGACCCCTCTCTTCCAGAAAAGGTAGGGGTGTCAGACCACCATGGAAGCATTCCTCACCCCCAAGAACCTTAACTTTCCAGATTTAGCTACACTTGCTTGCTTAGTTCTCGAGTTGTGCAGAAATTTGTGTTTCATTTGTATGTAATCTCTCCCTTCCAGAAAAGGGAGGGCATAGACTAACAGACATGACAAATCGAACAAATCTTCAATAAAATCATCGTTCGGATGATTCCAGTACTTTACGTTAGTAACACTAGCTAGCGTTACCGCATGTGTCAAATAGGGAACTACAAAATATGTATGAGATTGCATTGACCTTCTGCTTTTCACACACAGACTTCGCAGCCAACTGCTTAGCGTACAGGACAATTGCGCGGCTAGCGCTATGATCCTACTGACACTAACAGTCTCTTTCGAGCCGAGACTCGAACCTACGACGACTAGCTCGTTAGGCCAGCATCGTACATCAAGACCAGCTGGGATGCAATATAAAGTAAACCAACAAAAAAAGGTTAAAAAAAACAAGACGCTTTACGACCAGTATTGAAAATTGTCCTCTTTTACAGTCTGGGTGGAGGTTTTTTGACTAAGATTTTTTTAATATACACAATTTGACGTTTTTGTTTCCAAGCCGCGTTAGTTCGAATATCCGCGTAAAGATTTTTGAATAATACCTCAATAATCAACGCAAAAAACTTTATTTTGACCATAACTTCAAATTTCAGAGGTGTTTGGAAAATTTCTGGTATGACCGAATGTAACACTCACCAAGACCTACAACCTACACTGGGTCACTTCAGAAGTTCTAAATCAATGTAGCACAGTGTTATTTTTGTATTTAAATACTAAATTTGCATTTTTCGGCAAATGCAGCGAATTTTATTCTTAATTTAAAAGTTTCAGCGTATTTATTGGTAATTTTTACGTGAGCAACACTTATCACCCCAGGGTGATAATGAAAATTAAACAATTAAAACTATTCAAATAAAAATGTTACATCATATTTTTTCGGGATAATGTGTTTCTCATGTAAGATTTTCCGAGGTACACGATGAAACTATCAAATTTAAAATAAAATGATCTAAAATCGACGGAAAATACAACTTTGTTTTTTTTTTGGTATTATCTGGCAACACCTTCGGTGAAAAAAATGTTTTTTTTATTCCTTGGCTTATTTTCTTTAAAATCACCTACCAGTATTTTTCGGACATTCTGCGTCTATATATTGTAAGAAAAATTATTTCACTAATTTAGAACGATTTTTGTAAAAAAGTTATACCTCGAGATTGGATAAGGTGATAAGTGTTTCTTGTGTAAAATTTTGCCAAAAATGCAAGTTTAGTTTTCAAATAAAATATATTCTATCTGGCAACACTTTCGGTCAAAAATATTTCGTGCTGGGCACGGAAAAGGGTCTATTTTACTCTTTTTTCATGTTTGTAAATTTCCTCTATCGATTGCCACCGAATGTTTTACGCAAAAATAAACAAAACCTTTTCGTGGGTTTTAGAGGGAGACTCAATAAAGATTGTTCCATTTGGTATACGGTATATTTCTGCCCGTTTAACCTTATTCCCACGATTTTTGTGCCATATAACAATAATTTTTTTTTTTTATTCTCGCTTATTTTCCGTCGGTCTAGTTCCGCCACTGTTGTGGCCAATCACCGACGCCCGGGGAGGTGACTCCACACCCAGGACCCTAACTCACGACCCTAACTCACGACCCGTTTATTAACGGACCGGCGCCAACGGCTTTACTTTCTCATGCGATGGAAGGCGTGATCCCAGAGATTTTTCGCCTCAGAAAATCTCTCGGTGTCGGCTAGGATTGAATCTAGACCAGTTGGGTTGGTTGTGAGTGGATCACGCCACCTCACAACCATCGACACCTATGTCGGCGGTGGGATTTGAACCCAGGCGTCGAGCGTGGTTGGCGGAGACGTTACCAATATAACAATAATCTTAGATGAAATTTTTGCTTATTAGCTTATCCAATGTACAAAGCTTCGGCGAGGGAAGTGGTATATTTTGCCACATTTCATCTTATTTTTGTGATTTCCATCCTCAAAAACATATAATCACAATTGCCGCTGAACTTACTGCTTGAAATACTATGTTGAAAGTTACAGATAATCAAATGATGATGATTACATCCTAATCGTGTTAGTAGTATATTTTGCCCCATTTCTTGTTATTCCTGTGAATTTAAATCTGAATAAAAATAATCCAAAAACACAGAGAAAAACCCAAAACCATGCAAATATAGGGTAGAAAATGGCAAAATAGACCCTTTCTCGTGCCCATCAACCATTACTAATCGATTTGTTGATCAATTTTGCATAAGAAATGCTATATTTTAGGTTGCCAAACAACAATATCGCACGCTTAGCCTTGGGGCTAATAGCGGTCTCGATCAACTAGATTAGTTGAGAGAATTCGTTATCGATATTGTTTTTGGCACATTTTGTATGTGTAGGATAAGTACAACGATACACCGTGCCCCAGTGCTGAGTCGAGAAAATTTCCAGCTCTAAAAGATTCTCGACTCGATCGGGAATCGAACCCGGTATCACAACCGTGTGGGAGAGCTAGCCGACCGACATCGCTAACCACAGAGCCACGGGGACCACAAGGTTTCAGGTTGCCAGCTCAGCGGCATTTATTTAGTGGGAATTTGGATTCATTTTTTCTCAGTGTGCACTCCTTTGAACTTTTGGTACTCCTAGCCGCCTCGGAAGTGCATCAAGTCTGCAGAGTCTTCAATGAAGTTTTCATTATGCGCAAATACTTTGCAGCCTTTATACGCCCTTACGGCTAGTATTATCCACAAACTGTTAAAAAGCTATAATCTTCCATTTTATCCAGTTTAAGCTCTAGGGCAAAACCTGTGTTGACCAATGTTTGGATTATTTTGCATTCCTAGGTAACAAATATTTTTGCATACTAGTTGAGATACTTCGCGCAAAAACTGCAGGCAGCTGAAATAAGTTTTGGTGGCATAAGAAGTATCAAACAAAATCATTAGAGCAGGCCAACATGTAAGAATAAAGTTACAAAATACATCTTGGTGAATTGACTATCTAATATTAACATCGTTGAGGCAATCATAGAACTTCAAAATTTAAAATTACTACATAATGACTGTAAATAAAAACACATATAAAACCTAAATTATCCACCTAGCGGTGAGACCCAGCCTTTCTCATTCGAACTTATTATTTGTTAAAATAGATTTACTCCACTTAAAAAATACACCTTGATAATTTCTGCTGTATTTGTTATTCATTCTAAACAACAAATTTTTGGTAGCCAACAGCACAACTATACCGAACATTTAAAATATAACATATGAACATAAATTAACACATTTACATGCAAATAACATTAAATTATTTCAACTAAATGATGCGATTTTGTTTTTGATCGTGGTATAATCGATTTTTACTCATATACTGCGTTTAAATATTAAGATTCTTCAAGTCAACGTTAGTCAGTTTATTTCAAATAATGTATAATTAAATGTTGTTCTTTATACATTAATTTGAATGATCTTATCAGTGAAAATGAAATTCTTTAACGCAGTTGATATTACTGATCGTTTCTGAGGGGCATCCAATGAATGGCCAAATACCAATCAATATGGGTTCTTGAAACCTAGATTATACCAAGTGGCCGGAATCCGACCTCAAACCCAGTTTTTAATCCAGATGACCACTTCTGGTTCAAGCAACCAACCATAATCATAAAATCTTAAAATCCATCATAAAATTGCCGAACTACCTGATCTGGGTATTTCGATGGCAAGATGGCGACAGTTTCCGATCAACAGCCTAAAGTTACAAATATCCATCCAATACGATTTGGGGAAGCGGTAGATACCCTGAGGCCAGAAATCATCTTCAGACGCCATTTTGAATTTCTAGACAGTAGCTTCCGGTTTCTGGAAACATTACGCAATGTGGGTTTTTCAGTACCCGGGATGATGCTCAGAGGCCAGGAATCAACTCCATACTTCATTTTGAAATCCGAATTTGCGACTTCCGGTTTATGGAAAACATCCTTCAATTGCCAAATATAGTAAGGAACAGTAAGGAGTTGAGGAACAACCTGTTCGTTTGACACATGTTTTCTTTAAATAAGTTGTGAAATCTTTGAAAGAAGAGATTTTCAATATTTTTACAATTTAACACATAATGGATAAAAAAAGTCCGATTACACTGGTCAACACAAGTGTTGCCCCGAAGGTCAAACTAAGAAAAAATGAAAAATTATAACTCTTCCTGTGAATTTTTTTATTTCTAGGGCAACTATTGTGAGCTTTAGAGCAGCATTTTTTTCGATTTTGTCAACCAGTGTTATAATAAAAAAATGGGTACCAATAAAGCAACTTAACCTTCAATTTAAAACTAAGATTTTTCAGTCATACCATCTTTGGCAAAACGAGTGAATTAAAAAAAAGTTTTCTGAACACGTTTATTTTCATTACCTTCGAACTACACGTTCAATCATCATAAAATTTGTTATTTAGGGGTTTTGGAGACAGTCCGTTTATCTGATATCTATTTTGTTCAAATCGGTTGTGTAATTTCTGGGATAATGCAGTTTCATAACTTTTACATTTTGATACATAACAGACAAAGTTAGATTCCGATTACAATAAAATTCGATAGGGTCTTATCAGGCAACTAGACCTTTCTATTGCAACTTATTTTGTGAAAATCGGTCCATCCATCTCTGAGAAAAGTGGGTGAGTTCAAACAGTCTTAGAGACATACTTCTTGTCATAGCCTGATTTCCCATGATTATACATAACGAACAAAGTTGAAGTCCAATAACAAAAAAATTCAATAAGGTCTTATGGGGCAACTAGACCTTCCATATGACACTAATTTTGTGGAAATCGGTCCAGCCGTCTCTGAGAAAAGTGAGTGAGTTTAAACAGTGTTTGAAACACGTTTCTTTGCATAACTTTTGAACCACATGTCCAATCATTATAAAATTATTTCACAAATGGTTCAAAAAACAAGCAAATTTTTTGATACCAATTTTGTTAAAATCGGTTGTGTAGTCTCTGAGAAAATGAAGTTTTAAGATTTTCACATTTTGATACATAACCTCGAAACTAAAAATCCGATTCCAATAAAATTCAATAGGGTCTTATGGGGCAACTAGACCTTTCACCTGCAATTAGTTTCATGAAAACCGGTTCAGCCATCTCTGAGAAAATTGAGTGAGATTGGGAGACCGTTACATACACACACACACACACGCGCACACACACACACACGCACACGCACACACACACACACACAGACACACACACACACACACACACACACACACAAACACACACACACACACATACACACACACACACACACACACACACAGAGAAAATGCTCAGCTCGTCGAACGAAGTCGATTGATATACCAGATTCGACCCTTTGGAGCACTTTTATACCTTTGGTTTTTCCAGTGATTGCTATACCTTTCTAGGAGAAAGGTAAAAATATAGACAAAAAACTGATTCTAAACAGGGGTGTTCTATAAAAAACTCTATTCTGTCGTGTCCAACGTACAGATAGGTCATCGCAGTATTCAGCAATTGTTTATCTGGTAAAATTTTCCACAACTTTGCTAAAGGAAGCTATCTGGTGTATTGAAAATTAGAAAAAATATTCATTTTATCTAACTGTTAGCTGTTTTATGAAACAATTTTGCTGGAGACATTGAGTACATAACATTAATCTAAGATGAAATTTCTGCTTATTAGCTTATCCAATGTATAAAGCTTCGAAGAGAGAAGTAGTACATTTTGCCCGATTTCATCTTATTTTTGTGATTTCCATCCTCAAAAACTTATAGAGTAGGGAACATATTCTGAGCAGCTTTAGGAACCGCCTGTGTATTCAGACGAAATACTCGAAATGTGTTGGGTGAAATTCAAACAGTAGTATATCAATATGTTCTCTATCGTTTTGTCTGTCAGAATTTGTTTTCAGATTGTAAAACTAAGTAAGCAAACTTTAACAATAATCAATTAAAGTTACCAATCGAGGGACACTATTCCAATCACCCCGAACCTATTTTAACCCTTTTCCGCTCATGGTGACTCTAGAGCACCAAGAATTATAATCATCATATCTTGACATAAAATAGTTTGTTGTGCTTACGAATGTTCCATAAACTTTTATATGCTGCCTCAGAGCATCACTGGGCATCTTCTTCAAAATACTACAGTTGACAATAATTTTAGTTAGTCCACAAAGGGTTCAGCTTGAATTTTCTCGTGAAGCTATAAATTTCAATGTTAAACCTTGTGAGCGGGAGAGGGTTAAGCAGTTTCCATCTGTTTTGCAGGCGTTTGTTTTGAGCGCCCGAATCGGCTCCTGAATGGCTGCAATATATGTCGATTTGTTTCTAATGATCTGTGTTCACAGATTTCTTTGCGATTAACGGTATTTTTTATATTCGTAAGACAGCTAGACAATCAAAGTTATCGTTTCCATCATTGAATTTGTCGATATTGATCAAAATGCAGGAGTTTTAGGCCTGTTTTCTTCGACTGTTTAAAATAGGCGCTAAGTCGTTCCTTACCCTAATCACAATTTTCGCTGAATTTACTGCTTGAACAAAGACTTATCCTACGTTAAAAGTTCCAGATAATCAAATAGCGATGATTACAACCTGACCGTGTTAGTAGTATATTTTGCTTCATTTCTTGTTATTCCTGTGAAATTAAATCTGAATAACAATAACCCAAAAACACAGGGCAAAACCCCAAAACCACGCAAATATAGGGTAGAAAATGGCAAAATAAACCGTTTCTCGTGCCCATCAACTATCACTAATCGATTTGTTGATCAGTTTTGCATAAGAAATACTATATTTCAGTTTGCCAGCTCAGCGGCATTTTTTTTTTCTTCATCTATAGTTTACTCAGCGGCATTTATTTAGTGGGAATTTGGATTCATTTTTTCTCAGTGTGCACTCCTTTGAACTTTTGGTACTCATAGCCGCCTCGGAAGCGCATCAAGTCTTCAGAGACTTCAATGAAGTTTTCCGTATGCAGCAAATACTTTGCAGCCTTTTGAGGCACTTACGGCTAGTATTATCCACAAACTGTAAAAAGCTATAATCTTCCTTTTTCTCCAGTTTAATCTCTAGGGCAAAACCTGGGGTGGCATTACGCATTTAGTTTCGAGTGATCTTCGTTCGTTTCGACCACATTTGACAATGCCGATTTCGATCAAGCTTGAAACGAGATGGCGTATTATTGCAGTTGATCTTCGAGCAAAACTGGCATTACATAATGGTTTAATCGAGCATTTTTTAGCTCAAAGTGATAAAAAATGGTCGATAAGTTGAAGACGTTCGTTTGTACCTAAGTTTGTTGACTAAAACATAAATAATTTCACTAAACATCTGTGGAGCGGAAAAACAATAATTTGGTTAGGAACCGCTAGTGAGTAGATTCACAGCAGGGGCTAACTTTAACGGAGCAGGAATTGTACTAGTGCAGTTTGGAGGAAAATAGTGTATTTAAAATAGGTTTGAGTACTCCCTGCTTTATCTTGAAATGTTAACGAAACCATGAAAAAAATCTTTCGCATCAGAAAATAACTAACTTTGTTTCATTTATTGTAAGCCTAAAACTCATATCTCATTGCTCATGTCTTTGTTTATTCCTAAAACCATTTTCATCACTAGAGGAATCGTAAAAAACATTCAAAGATTAAGATTTTGTTTTAAGGACAAATCGTATTATAAACGTAAAATATTTAGGGGCAAGACACTATTGTTATATGGCGGAATATTCCCAATATTAGATATAACAAAGTATTCATCGTTGCGTTATTGAGCGTCGGTGTGATGTCAATGTGTCGGATCAAATGTCAAAATTTATCATCCGATATCGTATAATACTACCGAAATATTTTTCATTAATATAAAGTTGTCTAGCCCCTAGACAAATCTGACATTTATTTTCGAGTCAATGTTTGCTCGAAATAAACTGCAATAAAATTGAAGTGTCGAAAATAATACGCGATACCAACTCCACCTCGAAACGAGTTTGATTTTTCTCGATTCGAGTTACTCGAAGCGAAATGCGCATGTCACTCCAGTGTTGACCAATGTTTTGATTATTTTACATTCCTAGGAAACAAATATTATTGTAGACTAGTTGAGATACTTCGCGCAAAAATTGCAGGCAGCTAGAATAAGTTTTGGTGGCATAAGAAGTATCAAACAAAATCATTATAGCAGGCCACCATGTAGGAATAATGCTTACTATTTCATTTCATTGTGAAGAATCAATATGAAGATCGATGGTAATGTGATCAACACTGTAGACCGAAAATATTCGAATTCCTCAGCTATCAGCTGACGCCTCGCTCTCAGATTGAAACTACAATCTCCTCTTCAAGCGGGCTCTATTTCGCAGCGATAGTGCAAACTCCGAGAACAAAAAAAGGAAACCAAAGCAATTGTCCGTGAGATGTATTGGCCCTCGAAACATTTCAAGTCCCTCTCGGCAAACAAAAGCACCGTGCCGAATCACAATGTTTGAAGCAAAACTGGCATGGCAAAGCAAAACCTTTGAACATGAAGTGATTCGTCTTGAAATAATCATGGAACCTGAAAACTCTTCACACATTACTCAATGGAGTCAAGCCTTCAGCGGCAAACATCTGGAGTACAACTTGAAGGCAAGTGCCGTTTATGCTATAATCGTTGTTTGTTGAACTCATGTTATTGAAGGCATCTTGAAAGCCGGAAAAAACGAACTTGTTTTGATTTGCGGTTATATTATTGATTGAATTCAAAAGATGATTATGATTATTGAATTCAAAATGAACGTGACGCATAGAGAAAGTGGGTAAAGAACTGAGTAAATTCTAAGATTCAACAAACGTCAGGATTATCCATCTAACAGAGTTAAAATCATGAGCCAGCTCCAGATTAAAAAAATTTTGAATGCTTTTTAATTCTACCACATTCACTTGTCATTTTTACCATACGCAAATATCTATTTCGATTCCGAAATGAAACCTTTTGAAAATCGTGGTCTCGCTATGATCGAATCTCGACTTCAAAAGTAATCGGAGTCCGAACACTAACCGTAGGCAACGAAATCTGTGAAAATTATTGCAATTGTTGGGCTTTGCGTTCTGTGGCATCATAAATTATTTGATTCATTTCACGCTATCTTATAACTGAAACGATTTGGTGAGAACATCTACTTAAAAACGTTACGATCTTTTATGCAAAGAGTGTTTCAATCAATTTCAGTAGTATTTTAAGAGAGTTGATTCTACTATTTAAATTTGGTTTAAAATCTTTACATTCACATCATTTCGTTTTTATATCGATTTTAATATTGATGCACATTTTGCTCTTCAATATTCGTTATTCATCACTCTATCTCCAATTCATTAAAAACATGTGTCCTCAATGTTTTGTCTCTAGAATTAGTTTGTCTCTCTGCTATGAATTATTATGCTTACTCTTCGGCTGCTGCTCTTGAAATATAATCAACAACGTTAGAATAGAAGCGGGAGTTAAAAATTCCGGATTTTTTGTAGATTCAGATAAGACTAGATCATTCTTTTTATTTACGGTATTAATGTGTCATAACGTCAGTTTCGCGCAACACTGGTGCAACTCAAAAATCGAAAACTAGCGTCGAAAAAAGTTTAAGATTCCCAATCCTCATTCAACACTTTTGGGTTTGTTATACACATATTATGAGCACATTGTACACAATTAAGCCTTATTATTGCTATCTTTACAAAAAAAAAAATTACCAACCAAAAAATACCAACAACTTAATAATGCAAATTTTACCAGTGTTGCACAAAACCGATGTTATGTAAAAATCAAAACTAGACATTTTAAAAAAAATCAATAAATTAATTGAACAGCTCATGGTGCATCATAGTGCATCGAGCCCATCAAGTCCTCATATTGGTCTTGATATCTTTAGCATTTAGTACGTATTTGACAAACACAATTTGGCCTAAAAAATGAAAGATAAATGTGAAATCCTTGCCATTGGACTTACAACTCTTGTACACTAGGGAAGTGTGCAAGCTCTCTTGAAAACATATTCCTGAGCAGCGTATCCAATCCAAATATCGGTCCAGTCGTGTCGTCGTATCAAGCTGTCGCCACAAGCAGGGAGTGTTAAACATTACAAAGAAACCCCATAGAAATATCCGCAAAATTTTTTTCACCTTCGCCCAGTCCCAAATTTAAGGCATGCCGAGCTTTAAGATTGAACCTCGAGTCCCGTCTGCGGTGTGGTGGTTCGATTCCTATCCAGTGGATAGCGCATAAAACCGCCGTGCTTCGTCTTTCCATGCGATTTGGCAATCACTTTCCGTGGGTCATTCATCAATTTTACATTACTTCCGCTAGCGGCTATCGCTTTGAGCACAAAGCCAATTGCATAATTGTGAATTTCGTTTCAAGTAGAGCCAGACGACCAAAAACAGCAGCAGCAGCAGCATCATTCATCAAACTTTCACCTTAAATCGATGCACACTTCACAGCATTTAAACGGCATCGACACAAACATCAAATAGGCGAACCGGTCTAATTGCCGGCTGATAAATCGCTGTATGGTGACGTCTCGACAACAACGGCTGAATGCCATGAGGTAATGCAAGATTTGAACTTAAGCTTTGGTCAGGTCCGAAGAGGCGATTGGCGTGAGGCAAAAGGCTAAAGAGCGTTGAACCCTGCTCTGCTGGACCAATTGAGCCTTGTTTGGCAGGCAGACAGGCTGACAGCATTTTGCGGCCTTGTACGGATTTTGTGCTGTGGTTTGGAAAATAATTTCTACGGTATTGGTGAATATTTTTAAACATTTATATTAATATTTTTAAACATTTATAAAGATCTGTTCGAATACGAAGAAAATATTTCTATTAGAAACCCACCGCACTAACCTGCACACGACTGTGGTTTCATCTCCGAATGGGCTCATGTGTCAAGTACGTTGTGTAAATATCTGCATGGTCAAAGAGTCGGTGGGTTCATGCCAAAAACGATACGATTAAGCCGTTGTCCTAGGCATTTGCGTCCGGTTGTATAAGACGAGTTGCATAACGCTACTAAAGAGAGAGATTTTACGAGCGCCGGAGTCGACAACAAGTTACGTTCAGTTCTGCGCTGTGTTATTGAAAATCTTTAATTATCAGTTAACGTATCGTAAATCCTAGCACCGTGAAGTAGTTTGTGTTAAGCATTTGTATAGCTAAGCAGATAAGTAGACAACCAATTGACTCCATGCGTAGCCCATTCCACATTCCGCCTATTTATAAATGCAATTGTATCGACTTAGCGAATATAAAAATGTAAACAACGTTTAAATTACAATCTCCCGTTTCACTTTAAAATGCTTCCCAAAGCAGAAAAACAACGCCACACGGTCGAGACAATCAAGCGGAAAAATTGAATATAAAAACCTTGAAAGAGACCCTACCGCTAGTACAATGGCAAGCAGCGCAAAAGATAAACAGGAAACTCTTTCCCCGGTCCACGCCTGGTTTTAAAGCCACAACAAACACTCCCCTGCCGGGGTTCCCTAGCGCAGAGACAATGAGAAACTTTCTATTGTCTTACAACTTATAAGAATGTATAAGCCGCATTCTTTTCGCGATGACTTCCATTGTTTCGCTTCGCTGCTTTTCTTCCCTTTCCGGCTCGGCAATAAGGGTACGATACTGCAGTAGGCAGTATCGTGGCCTGATTGCGTGCAGCGCCATGCGCGCACCATTTGGAGCAGACAAAATTCGCTTTAATTTTCTATAATAATTGATTATGCTTCTCACCCAAAAACAAAAAGGCACCATGATTGCGTCTCCAGAAGAGGCCATGTCCTTGTGAATGGTTTTTCTTGTTGGGGCCTACATTTTCCTCCCACGCGAGACCCTGTGCGGCACTTTCACTGCCAACGGTTGACGTTGGTTTCGGCTGAAAACAACATTTCAGCACACCGCCCGTAATGAAAATGTACACATCGTTGGAAAAAGACATCATCGCAGAAAGGAAAACTAGAGAGCGCGATACAATCGAAACACACGCACTGTGTCACGTACATGGCAATCTTGGTGACATCCGAAAGGAGAATCGGCTCGAGTAAAAGTAGATTAGTCTGAATAAAACAACAGGCTTTTTGTCTCGTTCATGGCTACTCTACACTCCCAGGATGGGCGCCTATCCAACAAATTGCTATACGAAAAAAATGGACATTCAGGAAAGGCTTCAATTCAATAAAGGTGGCCACATCTTGAGCCTCATGGCGGATGCCTTGGCGTGCCCGATTCAAATGGAAACCAGACAGAGAACAAAGGCAACTGCTGATGCTCAATTTGCGAATCTTATTCCTTTGAAATGTGCCTGATGATATGAAAATATTGCCAGCAGGGAAATGTGCTTGGCACTGAAGGAAGATTTGACTGGTGTAATACTTTGCCAGAGTGTCATGCGTGTCGTTTCAGTTTGGGTTTTATCGAGAGAAGCTTATGTTGAATTATTTCCAAAGAGTTTTGCTTACGTTTAGTACTGTTAGGCTGAGGGTACTATCAAAATATTATTAGTCCTCCTAACAAATATAAACCTAGCGAGCCTTGAAGATAAACTTTTTTTTCATAAACTACGATTATAAAGGTTATTGAGCTTCGCTTGATCAGTATTTTACCCATTAATATCAATGCTTAATAAAAACACGGAATCCCATTTTTTCCATAGTACCCAAAATAACGGAAGTTGTGTCACTTCGAGAGCAATAACTTGAGAACTTTTTATTTGTTTATGCCTTTTCATGAAATTTTGACAGAATATTTTTTATCATAGGGTAGGTACAACCAAGCAGCCCCAAACATGTTTAATTTACTTCGCCATCTTTGTGGCAGGCCAAGGACTGTTCAGCTTATCTTACGTACAGATAAATGCGAACTTATATAAAGACCAACACAGGAATCAGACCCCACATAGCATTTTCAACTCCAAGATGAGGACTTCATATTTCTGGGAAACAGCCTATGGGTATTTAAGAAATCGGAATAATTCTCAGAGGCCGAAATTTATCCCAAACACCATTCCGAAATCGAAGATTAAAATTTACGGTGTCTGGAAAATAGCCCAAAATGGCCAAGGATATTCCAGCTAAAGGCCAATTTTCCATAAACGGAACGATGCTGGAATAGACGTTACGTATTTAGTTATCTTTATAACGAATGTAATTTTGTTCAAAGAGCTTAAGTAGTTCATTGGTAATCATAATCACCAATCTAGTACGAGCTGCTGTGCGAGATTCTTAAGGAAGCCCTACTCTGGAAGAACGAAAGATAAGGATTTTTCGTGATTGTTTTTTTCGGATGTTTAGAGTCATGAAAAGTGTTTGGGCATTTTGGCTATTTATTAGGGTTTATTGCAAGATGTTTTTGTTCAATTAGTTATTCTCCATTTTGTGGAAGTTGCAATAACCCACCAAAAAGTGAAAAACGAATTTTTTTCTTTTCTTTTTCGTATATTAATACCCAACTTGTTCAGCAAAGTTATATCACATTTCATAGGAAACAATTTTATCAAAGACACCATAATTCTATCTGCCTATTTAAATGGACTTTGTGGAGTTTTCTAAAAGAATGTTTCATTTTTTTTTTCGCTTT
This sequence comes from Wyeomyia smithii, assembly GCF_029784165.1. Classification (NCBI taxonomy): domain Eukaryota; kingdom Metazoa; phylum Arthropoda; class Insecta; order Diptera; family Culicidae; genus Wyeomyia; species Wyeomyia smithii. The sequence goes on along the minus strand of NC_073695.1, from coordinate 86,889,189 downwards.
CAAGATACTTTCTATTCTTCACGCACTCGCCAGAGCAGCAGCTCACGTGCGCCGACACGCAAAAACTCTCTTGTTTTCCTACTCAGCGAACGTGAAAGGGTACGCAAATTTTACTTGCGAGTAGGAGTACTCGACTAAAATTGCTCCACTTGGAGTGCTTGAAAAAATGTGCACGGAAACGAAAATGCTTTCTTCATCAATGCTCCGTGCGCCGTCAGTGGAGAGTGCAGAAGGCCGATACAGAAGAAGTCTAACGCAAAACCAGCCGAAGAAAAGCGCCGCCGAAGTTGTCCGATACACCATCCGAAAGATATTTTTGTCCCTTCACGAGCATCACGAAACAATTGTATTTTCGGCAGGTCATGCTTGCGAGTAGAATAGTAGACACGAGTGTATGCATATGATTTCGGGAGCGATTGAGAACAAGGAAGACAGCGAAAAAGAACGAGAAATAGTTTGAAAGGAGAATTCTCTAGTGTGTGATATCGATAGCAACAAGAACCTCACTTGAGGCGTTGCATGCTGTTTATGAGCTAGATTAACAACACTAGCTTTATTATAGTAAACAACATTGTATGCAGGGTGTTAGGAAGCTTACTTAAAATCCTTTGAGGGGTATTTGAGGACCTTTTTTGATGAAAAAAAATATTCTACGCATATAGTCAAAATTTACTACTGCAGAGTTATTCATTTTTTCCAGTTTTCGGTTATGTTTGCCTTTAACGAAGTCTAGCACAAGAAGTATGATAGCTAGCTCAATTCTGTTGATTTCGTTGGAAATCTGAAAAAAATTTCGTAATCAATAGTGTCTTAAAAACGTCGAATAAGAGAGAAAAGGAAGCACTCAAAAAAGAACAAATGTGAAATCAAATGTTTTTTAAGAACTAAACTGCAGTTTTCTCGCTGAAATGTGTGATAAACATGGGTTTGTAACTAAACTTAACATTGCAGTCTACTCTACAGGTTGTTTTTTGACACAAAGCATCTAACTCTGTTAGTTTAGCTGCTATTTTTTTTTTGTTTTTCTATTCAGTGTTGTAGGACTCACAATTTTCTACTTGTCCGTTGATATCGAGTCGAATGATTCTACTAAGATTCGAGCCCACGACCACCTGTTTGTCAAACTACTGCCCAGATTCGAGTCTTTTGCTTGATTGTTTTTATTATACAAATTCTGCTGAAATCCCGGAGAGAAACAATTTTTTTGCTGATTTTCTTACTGTCCTTTTCTAGATTTTTAATTTTTTGCTTTGAAAACTTTATCTCTATCCTATTTTCCGTTGACTGCTCATTTGGCCGCCATTTAATCGTCGTTGATTTTTCCACGGGAAACAAGGTGTCTAGCAGCAGCACTTTTGTCTGGAGAAGGATTGTCGGAAACATATACTCCTTTAGATTATGCAATGGAAAGTCAAATCATATGTATGTCTGTCTGTCGAAATGGAATTTCGTGATTAAACCTTGTTCTGGGAAGAAGGCTGCTGCACGATTGAACTGGAATTTCTCATGGGGACTTTTTTTAAACAGACGAAATTTTTGGGACCTATCGTTAAACGAAATTCGGAAAGTCAATTTCCATTGATTTAGGGGAAAATTTGGGTCTAGAGCTCTATAGCAATATTTCGGAGAAAAACTTTCTTCTATAAAGTAGTTACCTATGATAAAGCGCTTATTGAAAAATTATCAAAAAATAGGGTGACCTAAATTTTCTATGCAATCTAGTATCTAACTTTTTTATCTGTGTAGATAGAAGAAAAACTTGTTGTACAATGTTATAGCTCCGTCAATTTTAAATAACTTTGTAAAAATAAATTGTTGTCTATCTTTGAAAACAACCGATTTATATTGAAAAAACCTATTTTGCGCTCTAACTTTTCTATTTCAAGTTTCACCTTGAAACTCTCTTTGAACGACTTTTAGAGCTTTTTAAGAGAAACAATTAGCAATGCTGATATCGTAAATATCTCAATTCAACTCAAAGTTATTAATATTTTTCATAGAAAAATATGCGTTTTTCATTTGTTTGGAATTTTTTTTGGAGCAAACATAAAAAAATATCTTTTGAAATTTTTTTTGGCATAAATTGAGGAATTTTCAAAAATATGTTGTTTTTTAAATTTTAGTAAATTCAATTTAAAAACATGACAAAATAAATTTTAGACATTATGCATATAAAAGCACGCAGATTTATTTTTTTGGTATTTTGTCTTATAACTAGATTTTATTACATTTAATTGGATCCAAAAAGATTGAAAATTGATCAACTGGTTCAAAAGTTATGAATTTTTTGAAATAAAATACATCGAACATAGACGTTTTTTATGGTCACCCTATTTCGGAGCTAGTCCCTCCAACAAACCAACGAAAAAATGCGGGTTTGATTATTTTCAACACATTTCCATCCGGGCGATTTTGAGCACAATTGAAGCACTTTGCGTGACCAACTTCGTAATAGGGTGACCAGGAAAAATTACTATTTTCGATGTAGGGTATCGAACGTCTTCGTTAGTGGTTTTCTTCGGCCTCCTTTTGCATAAGATTGCGGCAGGAAAAATGCCGAAGAAAACCACCGACGATGACGTTCGATACCCTATTTAATTTTTAAAAAATTCATAACTTTTGAACCAGTTGATCAATTTTCAATTTTTTTTGAATCAAATTAAAATTAATTATATCTTATAAGAAAAATACAAAAAAAAATAATAAATTTCACGGACAGACATAGAAGAAGTATTAGATAGTTTAAAACAAAATTTTTATTACATTAAAACTTGTTAACCTGAAATTTTCCACACCACATTACAACTTGTTGGCCAATAATTTTCCAATTTTTACAATCAAAACTTAAAATAATCATCTAACTGATCGAACTTTCAACTCTAAATTAAAATTTAAAATCTGATAGAATTCCTGTTAAAGCAGGTGTACCTCAAGGTTCCTTATTCCAGTCTTCTACAACATGTTTACTTCAGGATTTTCTTATGTCCCTTCAGGATGTACAAAGTCATTGTTCTGCGATGATACAAGCATTTCCGTAAAAGGTAAAAATTTTAATGTCATATGCGGTCAATTGCAGAAAAACCTTGTAAAAGGTATAAATTGCTCCTAATACTTTCCAACTCAATTGATCATTTTTCCCGATATGCCTAAAGCCTCTTTTCTCGAATCAAACAATAACAATGTTATCAAGATGAATTGAATTATTTTAGGTTGGTCTGACAAGCTTAAGTAATTGGGACTAATTTATGTTAAAACCTGATTTTCAAAGAGCACATCAAAGATATGAAAGCAAAGTCCATTAAATGTATGAAACATTTAGTTATATAATCTAGTTAACAGAAATTCTTAACATTTCACGATGTCAAATTTTGATTTTTAATAAGCTGTATAAAACTGTGGAAAACGTTTACAATCCCCCAATTATCGATATCTGACGATATTCTAAAAAATTGCAGATATCTGAAGATGGCGACCATTGATGTCTCACATAAAGGGGAAAGAGATTACGGTGGAGCGACACAAAAAAATGGTTTAAGTAGGGCAAACCAAAATTGATGAGCCCTAATGGGAGAGGTCCGAACAAAATAAAAAAAATCACAAACTTTTTACACGTGAAAGCTGTTCGCGTAAAGAGTGACTACAGCGTAATTTTATATTATTTGCTCTATATATTTCGTTTTCGACATATGGGTCATAAATGTTACGGGTCATAAATAATTACTTAGGTATGAAATCTACAATAACTTGCACTGGTTTGCATTAGAGTCATAATTTTATTCAACAAACTCTATAAAAATGTGTCTGAAAGCTCAACATTCCGTGAATGTACTATGCTCTAGTTGGATTTTTATTGTTCATGAAACACCATCTCATTATACTTGCAGATCGTCATTTTTCTAGTGCCAAAATGTAAAAATTATTTAATTCTGCCACCAGCAAGTCCTTGTTCGTTTTGCTGGTTAGTTGTGTATGTTTGGTTGCGAAAATGTCTCATACAAATATTTAAACAACCTGATAAAAATTGGCAAAACACTAGATTTTTTTTTGCGTTGGTTCATGTATTATTTTGCATAGTATTATCCTCCTCCCATGGAGTGCAAATACGAAGAAGCGCCGGCACAGTTCTTCCGTATTGCAGCTTTATCAGCGAGAAGAATTATACCTACTCACTAGCAATGGTACTGCAAAATGTACATGCATAAAACATCTTCGCCGGCTTCAATTTACAATCGCACCAAATCGAGTGCTCCGTACGACCAGCTGCGCCCTAATCACACTTTAAGCTACCTAACTCAGCATTGCAAATTCCTTATCCGGCCGTTGTTCTTCGTTTTGAACTTTCGTCCTTTAACGCTAGCTGTCTATCTTTTCGTCCTCGCCGTGTTCTCCCGTCCGCCACACATGCGCTTCCGGTTGCGAATGCAAAGCGGTCCGTCCGCTTTCTTCCGCGACCGCTACCAAGCCGAATCTGCGCAAACGAGACATCGCGCCCGTCAGTGCAAATTAGACAATCCTTAAATCTGTACACCTCGCCCAGAGCTGACAGGCTTAGCGCTCGGAAGCATACTCGCAGACAGAGAACTGCCACAGCACCAGTGCTGAATTCTCATATTTTATGCAGCGGGACGGAAAAACACATGCCCGCAGCGTCGAGCTCCGGCAAGCAGGAACAAGAAACGGAATTCGCTTCTCATTTTTGCATTGCAAAAATCTGCGTCATCTCGTTCTTACCTCGAATCTCCCAGCCAGCTATTCCCACCCGTCCCGCCGGCTGTGCGATTGGATTGACAAAAATCCCTTTGCCCAAGTGATTCCGAATTATCAGCATTGTCCTGGTAGTGCTGCAAAGTGCATCTGCGTCTCTGCAAATTCCATTCCACGATTTCATCTCGCATTTTAATGCTCCTTCTTTGGAATGGAATTTCGTGTTTCTCCGGGTCTTGACGTCCCGCATGTGCACTAAACCGCCTGATCCTCGCCACGTCTAGCCGGGCGAAGTCTTGAGTAAGTTGGTTTTTAAGCAGTTGTTAAATGTCAGGATTTACCATCGGATTACCGACCCGGATGGAGTTCTCGGCGGGTGTGCAGCACTGCCCAGTTGTTCGTGACCCACTGACTGTGCCAAACTTCGTGCGAAACAAGAGGATTTTCCACAATTCTAACCATTGTGTTTGCCCGGCTGGTGGACAATAGAAGATTGCACCAGTGGGAGGGGTAGAAGAATCACAGGCGGTTTCAGCCGCGGTATGAATAAGTATGACTAGGGTGCCCGTCAGCGTATCATCGATTGAAAGTGTGAATGAAAACGGCAAATTTCTTACACAGTATGTGCGAACCGATGAATGCACTTCAGATATGAGTTCGATTTTAGTTGTTGATCGATTTGTTAGCACTTCTACAAATTCCATACCTTGTGTATATTTCATTGAACGAAAATACAAACACAGTTTGACAGCAAACAGTACGTCAAACAAAGCACCACATTGTGAACGGCGTTAAAGCTAAATAAATCTGCCATCACCTATTACCACAAACGACCAGGCGTCGCCATAGAAAAAAAAGAAACGAAGCCCGGCAGCGTTATTGATTATTTTTGTCTCGCACCATTCGACCTATTTCCCACGCGCCAAGCGAACCCAAAATATGTATTTGTTGTAGTCAGAGAAGAATAGAAGCGCACGTCTCAACGGACGGCCGCCTTAAGAGCCATTTCATCGGCCCGGCCAACATCCGCGCCCCCTTTCCGTTTCTGCCTGCATCATGGAACGCCTTATAAATGTATGAATAGAATCATTAAAGATGAAAAATATGCAGCCGACCAAGTTGTTCGGGGCGTTCTTGTTATACGATCACCAGCCGCCAGCAGCGTCCGGGAGATACGCATTGCTTGATTGCTTAGAAGAAAATGGAAACTGGGAGGGATTGCACGAAAGAAGAATGGGGGCGAAATGCGTCGATTAAGGGATGGATTGATTCAAATGGATTAGATGAAATTCGCTCCGAAGCAGACTCATTCGTTGCCGATGGGATTTGATGAAGAATTATGAAAAAGTTTGGCTTTCATCGATGGGTTTTTGGAAGCACGGGAGGAGCGTAGAAAGGGCGGTCTAAATTGAATACGTATTTTTTGCCGTAAGCTGTGTTAGGAAAATATTTCGTTGGGAGAAAAAAATAGAACTCAACCGCTTTTAGTTAGAGGATATATTAAATGTGATAAATGGATTGATAAGTGATAAATGGATTGTAAAACGTACTTTAGATACAATTTTATTGCGTTAGAAATATCTACATCGACAGGAAAAAAGTATTTATTTACGTGATCTACGATTGTTAATTTATGCAATATTTTAACCGTTATCTGTTTTCCTTCATATAATATGTTTACGATAAAAAACAACAATACCATTTTTCCCCCTACCAGTAAATGCTGCAACAAACGAAAACTCGTTTCACCAAACATTTCCTGTTTGCAGCTAATGCTCAGAGGTCGAAAAGGTACAACGCAAGACATACGGCCCCAGCTTGGTTCACAACGACAAAAACATACCTTCTAACACAATTTGTTAGCGATTCAATTACATTGATGCCGGTTGGTGCTGGTCGGAAAATGGGTCAAAGTTTTCGATCATATCTCGGTCCATCCGCTCGAACGAATTTCGCTGCATTGATGTTAACCCGGTATGTTGTGAACTGGACATTACGGGACATTTTACAAAACAAGATTGCTCGTTTTTTATCAGGCAAACGAATTATAAAATGATGGTATTGTCGTTTATTTGGTGAGGGAAACTGAAACTAAACTGCTAAATAAGATTCGATTAACAATAATTATAGTACATTTGGCAATGAAAGCATTTCTAAAAGATTCATCTATATACTCATATATTCATAAGATTTAATGAGTCTAATAATACAGATCAACAGGGGTTATTCATGACACAAACTATAAACATACAATTCAACTTATGTGGAAATAATAATTTCATCGTTAAGAATGAACCAAAGCCACATGTAATATTTCAAAGATTTGATAACAATTTTACATTGAATGAAACCAGCATCGCAGACAACTACAAACAAATTCGAGAAAATAAACTCAAAACACATTAATTCCTCGATTTAGTATTCGAACAGACAATTGTTATTACTTTTCTATCCTTTGCCTTTTGGTTTCTTCTTAATACATATGCTCTCAGCTCCCTAGCTATAGCGGGGGCCTAGCGTGGTTGGTAACGTCTCCGCTAACCACGCTCGATGCCTGGGTTCGATTTCCATCGCTGACATAGGTGTCAATGGTTGTGAGGTGACGTGATCCACTCACAACCAACCCAACTGGTCTAGATTCAATCCTAGCCGGCACCGGGAGATTTTCAGAGGGGAAAATTCTCTGGAATCTCGCCTTCCATCGCATCAGGAAGTAAAGCCGTTAGTGCCGGTCAGTTAATCAACGGTCGTAGGTTAGGGTCCTGGGTGGTGTCGCCTCCCTGGGCGTCGGTGATAGGCACAAAAACAGTGGCGGAACTAGACCGACGGAAAATAAGTGAGAATAAAAAAAAACTTCCTAACTTTTTACAGTAATTCATCGTTGTATTATCTAGAATATTTATTTGCTTTCTATATCTCTTTCTTTTTTTCTATCTCAATCTTTATCTCTATCTCTATCTCTATCTCTATCTCTATCTCTATCTCTATCTCTATCTCTATCTCTATCTCTATCTCTATCTCTATCTCTATCTCTATCTCTATCTCTATCTCTATCTCTATCTCTATCTCTATCTCTATCTCTATCTCTATCTCTATCTCTATCTCTATCTCTATCTCTATCTCTATCTCTATCTCTATCTCTATCTCTATCTCTATCTCTATCTCTATCTCTATCTCTATCTCTATCTCTATCTCTATCTCTATCTCTATCTCTATCTCTATCTCTATCTCTATCTCTATCTCTATCTCTATCTCTATCTCTATCTCTATCTCTATCTCTATCTCTATCTCTATCTCTATCTCTATCTCTATCTCTATCTCTATCTCTATCTCTATCTCTATCTCTATCTCTATCTCTATCTCTATCTCTATCTCTATCTCTATCTCTATCTCTATCTCTATCTCTATCTCTATCTCTATCTCTATCTCTATCTCTATCTCTATCTCTATCTCTATCTCTATCTCTATCTCTACCTCTATCTCTATCTCTATCTCTATCTCTATCTCTATCTCTATCTCTATCTCTATCTCTATCTCTATCTCTATCTCTATCTCTATCTCTATCTCTATCTCTATCTCTATCTCTATCTCTATCTCTATCTCTATCTCTATCTCTATCTCTATCTCTATCTCTATCTCTATCTCTATCTCTATCTCTATATCTATCTCTATCTCTATCTCTATCTCTATCTCTATCTCTATCTCTATCTCTATCTCTATCTCTATCTCTATCTCTATCTCTATCTCTATCTCTATCTCTATCTCTATCTCTATCTCTATCTCTATCTCTATCTCTATCTCTATCTCTATCTCTATCTGTATCTCTATCTGTATCTCTATCTGTATCTCTATCTCTATCTCTATCTCTATCTCTATCTCTATCTCTATCTCTATCTCTATCTGTATCTCTATCTCTATCTCTATCTCTATCTCTATCTCTATCTCTATCTCTATCTCTATCTCTATCTCTATCTCTATCTCTATCTCTATCTCTATCTCTATTTCTATCTCTATCTCTATCTCTATCTCTATCTCTATCTCTATCTCTATCTCTATCTCTATCTCTATCTCTATCTCTATCTCTATCTCTATCTCTATCTCTATCTCTATCTCTATCTCTATCTCTATCTCTATCTCTATCTCTATCTCTATCTCTATCTCTATCTCTATCTCTATCTCTATCTCTATCTCTATCTCTATCTCTATCTCTATCTCTATCTCTATCTCTATCTCTATCTCTATCTCTATCTCTATCTCTATCTCTATCTCTATCTCTATCTCTATCTCTATCTCTATCTCTATCTCTATCTCTATCTCTATCTCTATCTCTATCTCTATCTCTATCTCTATCTCTATCTCTATCTCTATCTCTATCTCTATCTCTATCTCTATCTCTATCTCTATCTCTATCTCTATCTCTATCTCTATCTCTATCTCTATCTCTATCTCTATCTCTATCTCTATCTCTATCTCTATCTCTTTCTCTAGCTCTAGCTCTAGCTATAGTTCTAGCTATAGCTCTGGCTCTGGATCTGGACCTAGCTCTATCTCTATCTCTAATTAGCTCTAGCTTTAGCTCTAGCTCCAGCTCTAGTTTTAGCTCCAGCTCTTGCTCTTGCTCTAGCTCTAGTTCCTGTTCTATATCTTGCTCTAGCTCTAGTTCTTGCTTCAGCTCTATCTCTAACTCTAGGTCCAGCTCTAGCTCTAGCTCTAGCTCTCGCACTACCTCTAGCTTTAACCCTAATTTTAGCTCTAGTCTTAGGTCTAGTTTCAGCTCTAGCTTTTAGCACTAGTTCTAGCTCTAGTTCCAGCTCCAGCTCTATATCTAGTAGAGATGCATCGAATACTAGGGCTGGAAAAAAGTTATTTTTGCAAATCAACGAAAATTCGGATTATCGAATAATGATTTGAACTCGTCCTTGTCTGGGGTAACTCGCTTTGATTCAAAAGTAATTTGGTTTTTAATTTTTCTCATTTAATCATAATGTCCTGTTGAATATTCGGCCGTCTGTTTGGCCGAATATTCGGCGGAACAGATGGCCGGATATTCAACGAAACATGATGATTAGATGAGAAAAATTAAAAACCAAATTATTCTTGACTTAAAGTGAATTACCCTTGACAAGCTTAAGTAAAAACCAAATTCGGTACTTTCCACAAAAAAAACTTTTTCCCAGCCCTATTACTCGGTGCAACGCCAATTTCTAGCCCTAGTACCAGCTCTTGATTTTGCTCTAGCTTTAGTTCTAGCTTTAGCTATAGCTCGTATCACTAGCTCTAGTTCTATTTGCGCTAGTCCTGGCCCTAGCTCTAGCTCCAGCTTTAGCTCTAGTTTCTGTTCCATCTCCAGCTCTAGCTCTGCTTGAAGCTCCAACTCTTGCTCTAGCTCTAGTTCCTGTTCCAGCTCTATCTCTACCTCTAGCTCCAGCTCTAGTTCTAGCTCTATCAGTAGTTCTAGCTCTAGCTCTATCTTTAGCTCTAGCTCTAGTTTTAGCTCTAGCTCTTAGCACTAGCTCTAGCTCTAGTGCTTTTAGATCTAACTCTGGCTCTAGTTCCAGCTTCAGCTCTAGCTCTAGTTGCAGCTCCAGCTCTTGCTCTAACTCTAGTTCAAGCTCTAATTCCAGCTCCAGCTCTATCTCTAGATCTAGTTCCAGCTCTAGTTTCAGCTCTAGTTCTAGCTCTAGTGCTAATTCTTGCTCTACCTCTACCTCTATCTCTAGTTCTAGTTTAAGCTCTAGCTTTAACTCTAACTTTAGCTCTTGCTTTAGCTCTAGCTCTAATTCTATTAGCTCTAACTCTAATTCTATTAGCTCTAGCTCTAGCTCTAGTCCCAGCTCTAGCTTCAGCTCTAGGTCTAGGTTTAGCTCTAACTCTAGCTCGAGTTTTAGCTTCAGCTCTAGGTCTAGCTGTGGTTCTATTTCCTTCTTTCTCAGTTTAATTTCTTCTCTCTGTTCACTTCCAACGTTTTTTGAACTCATATAAGAGTCGAATATTTTTGCTGTTTTACCTGCTTATTCGTGCATTCTCTCTGGACGTTTATTTTTGCTGCTCCAGCGCCTACATCGCTTCTGTTTTTTCAAACATTTTGCGTCAATTTAATTCCATTGACAATATTTTCAGCTTAACTTTTGACAACTTTGTTTGTCTCTTTTGTGCTTTAACTTTTATATTCCAAAACAATGATGCAAAAAGCAAAAAATTACTAATGTATTAGGGAAACCAAAAATTAAAAGATTACAGAATGCACCGAAAGATTGAATGAGAACCGAAAAATTGTAATACAACAATAAGATAAAAAAAAGAATTATGTTATTAAATAAAAAAGTAGACTAATAGATAAAATAAAACGAAATCATAAGAAAGCATAGATACAGGATCAGAAATAGCAAATAACTTTAAAACATCAATTCTAAATGGGATAAAACAGTGAACCTATTATTGACGGAAGAGGTAATGTTGCTACAAAATTACGACAGATATTACACAAAATGTAAAAAAGCGAGAAAAACAACAAAAAATGATAAGGTCGGGTTCAATAACACGAACAATTAGAACAGAAGAGAGCTACAGAACAAACGACTAGACAAAAATACGAATAAAAAATTGAAAATTTGAAAAAAAAAACACTAAAAAATAAAAATAAGACTCAAAAAACATAAAAAAGGAAACAAAACGAATAAATCATAGGTAGAGTGAAAATCGCAGAGGTTTTTTTCTAATTTTTTTCCGAAGATTTTGCTTTGTTTTCCCTCAACTTAGTTCATGTGTTTTCCTTTTTCTATACTATATTTGTGTGCTTTTGTTCTGTTTCACCTGTTATTTAGTGTTTCTTTATTTCACTGATTACTAGCAATTTTTTTTCAGCTTTCTTTGGCTGTTCCTTAATATTATTTTTTTTACTCAACACATACTAAATTTGTTTCCACGATTTGATCTTTGGTTTGTATTTATTACTATTTACTTAATTTTTATTAAGTTTGCTTCACGTTTTCAGTTCTATTTGACTTTGTTTTTTTTAGTATATTAATGTTACCTTCTTTTGCTAGATTTTCCTTTAATTTTGATTTGAATCTTCCATGTAGTTTTCCGTTATTTCTTGATATCCCTTTAAAGTTCTTTACAGTTTCAGTTTTGTAGCTTTCTTTCTGAAACAAAACTCAAATGATCTGAAAACGACTAAAAAATATTGTAGAGATTCATACAAATAAAAACACAGAAAACACTAAAAAATTGCACTTTAGAACTTTAATAAGAGATGAAACAGCAGAGAAATTATAATGAAAAGAAAAGAAAAGAAAAAAGCAAAAAATATAAAAAGTAGAGACAGCTGAAAAGAAAAAAATACTAAAAAGAGATTCTACAAACCTCAAAAAACATAATGCATAAAAAAGAAACATTAGTAAATACAGAATATCAATATTGAGATAAAACAAATATTACTTGATATGCAAAATAGTCAATGAAACAGTGAATTAAAAATTAATAAATCGAGTATAAACCGGAAAGCGTACAAAAAATCAGGCCGTAAAGATAAAAAACAAAAAGGACAAATAAGACAGAAAAAATAAAAAAGTTAGGAAACGTGTTGAAGGTAGATGAAACAACAAAGACGTTTTTGATAGAACGAATTCACAAAAATAAACAATGAGAAAAAATAACCTGAAACACAAGTTAAAAGAAGTAGTAGAACCGATTAGAAAAACCGAACAAATCAAATTGACGGCAATATAATGGAAATAGAGTGTAAATAAGCAAAAACAGAACTGAGAATACATAACAGGGAAGATATAAATCAGGGTGGCCACTTATTTTACATTTTCGAGCTCCCGCATTTTTCCCGACTTTTTCCCGCAAAATTGCAAGAAATTCCCGATTGTCAAAAATTAAGGATATGTTAAAAACTAGGTTATGTTCTATCGACGGTTGAACGTGAATTTTGAACCTTAAATTGGAAGTAATAGCGCATATCACTTCTACCGAATTTGCTCGGGACATTCTACAAGAACAGTTGATTAGTTACATGAAATGCAACTTTTGCCTTTCCATGGTAGATAGGTTAAATATAATTTTTGCGATTTTCTCAAATTTGCAAATCTTCCATTAAGCAGTCAATAATCGTGTTAGCTATTTTGTGCATTCATTATGTTTGTCTATCTGTCTTCTTAAAATATGATATAAGCACCGTTTTTATTCAACGCATAACAACCTATCAGGGGAACAACAACAAACAAAACAGCACTTTGCGTACAAATTTTTTTCCGTTGTTGAAATCATCGGAAAAAGTCATGCGAAGTTAAGGGTGAACATAGACTACTTAACCTAAGAGTAAAAAATATTTTGATTGAATTGATTATTTAGGGAACAAAACTTGTGAAATGGATTTGCGTTTTTTTTTTTCAAATTAAAGATAATGTTATGTTACGTCCAGGAAAAATACTGCGATTTAACTGTATTTTGTTTATCACGCGTTACATAGATTCAAAACTTTTCAGAAGTGAATTCACAACTTTTTCAGCATTTTGATTTGCTAGTCCATCAAAGTTGCATCTCTCTGGTCATCTGCCAACATCTTCAACTTGTTTGCATATAGCGCTCAAAATGGTCAAGCTGATAAAAAAAATGATATTGGGGACTAACCTTTTAAAATAAGTAATTTTGAAACTTAAAAAAAACTAACCTGGAAATCAGAAAAAAGATCTTAAATTATTATTTTTCCAATTGAAAGTCTTTTACTGCACGAATATGTCTTGCAGAAACCGTTGAAAAGGAAACAAATTTATTTTTAATTTCTTTTAAACTTTTTAAAAAAAAAAATGTTTCCTGAAATATTCCCAAATCCTTTTATTAGGATTTTTCTAAAGAATTTTTAGTTTTTATTTCTCCATGATCATCAATGTTCAGTTTACATTATGCAGTTTTTAAAAAATATAATAATATTTTTCAGAAATCAGCACTTTGAAATATTTAATTTAGAATATTTTTAATACTCAACAACTGCCAACAACTTTTCCGAAAACATCGCACCAATAAAACAAATCGTTCTGGTTTCGAAAAAAAAAATCTTCAGAAATTTTAACTTCTTCCGTGTTCAAATAATCAACGTTGAAACATTTGGCAACTTAGAATTCAAAAAAATAAGCTTATTAAGATATTCAATCAATTTTTTAAATAGAACTACCATCTGCAGCTTTGCCGGAAACATCACACCAATCAAGCTAATTATTCTGGCTTTTAGAATATTCAAAGTATTTTTATTTATTGGCCACAGATTTAGCAGCCAACTGTTTAGTGCACGGGGCGATTGCAAGGCTAGCGCTACGATCCTGCAGACACTAACAGTCTCTCTCGAGACACGAACCTACGACGACTGACTAGTTAGGCCAGCAGCGTACCCTAAGATCAGTTGCAAAACAAAAAAAGCATGTAAAAAGTCCTATGCAGCAACAAATAAAATAAATAAAATGTCTTCTTGAAGAACCTCGCAAACGATTATGCTGTTTTCTAAGATCATTTCTCATTGTATTTACATCAAAAATAGTTTTTTTTACAGTCAAATTGTGGAATTTCCAGAAAAAAAAAAACGATTTTGAAATATGTACAAAAATTAGTTTTTCAAAAAAATCCAAAATAATGTTTGCTCTATTTTGTGGCAAGTTTGTAATGTTTTTTCAATTAACTGCTCCGCATAGCAAGTTCGTCCCAAACTCAAATTTTCACCAGCATTGAGTTTTTAAGCGGAAATGGTAGTTAGTTTCGCTAGAGTTCGCCAAATATTTCTTCAAAAAGACTAGCTGGAATAAAAAGCTATTTGAAAAAGTTGAGAGTCAGAACTGTGTGCCACTCATTTTATCCTCAATTTGTTTATTCAAAACTACTAATAACTAGTTATGTTAGTAAGATTGTACAGTGAAACTTATTTTGTATTGCTCTTAGAAAATGAAACAGTTTCTATTGCACATATGAGAATTTATGATTGATTCTCTCACTAAAACGTTTTCTCGATAAACTGGCAACTTCCATTCCCAGACTCCGGACCGGTTTTCAACCCCGGTTTCAATTCGCTTTAGCATTTTGAGAAGTTCCACAGAGTTCATTCAATTTTTATAGATAACACCAGATTTCGACGTTTAATGCTATTCTAAGTCATTTGGTGTCAACATTTATTTCATTTGAAAAGCAGGACTGATAAAAGTAGTCAGCTGGTCAGCGGGTCTAAAAAAACATGTGACTTTTAAGGGACCAACTTGCACTTCCAACTTCTCCATCATTTGTAATTGCATCATACACAATACTTTGAAAAAATCTTGGTAACAAAATCCCGATTAAATAAAAAAATTCCCGACATTTTCCCGACAAAGACAAAATTTAACAAAGACAAAATTTAACAAAATAAAACGTATGAACTGAAAGACTGATAACAGAAGTATAATGAAAATGATAGAAGATAATAAAAAGTTTATTGTGCAACGAATGTTAAAATAACACACAAAATAGCATACCACTAAATACAATAAAAAATGAAACAGGAATGACAAATTAAATGATGATTAGAATTAGTTGAAAAAAAAGTGGATGAGGTTGTTTATAAACCACGACCGCATGGTTAATGCAGAATAACGACAACCTGCCTGCTAAATTTCAGTGGTAATTCTGTTTCAACTATTATTTTATTATTCGATTGGTAACCTTGAAGAGAAGCGTTTATTTTGGATTGCCATTTACCAATGCACTATGGTCCAGAAACCGGATATAAGGGTTAATTTGGGTCTAGAGCTCGAAGGCAATATTTCAGAGAAAAATTTCGTTCAACAAAGTTGCTTCATATTATCTAATGCGCCTATTAAAAGATATATCAAAAATTAGAGTGACCCAAGTTTTTTATGAAATCAAGTATCTAACTTTTTATCTTTGTGGAGTTGTTTTTTGTTCAAATTTTCGCATTAAAACTGACTGTGACTTTTAGGGCTCTTTTAGAGAAACAATTTGCAATGCTGACATCATGAATATCGATATGTTTAGCAGTGCTATGCTAAACTGTGAAACGCTGCGATCGAATGAGTCGACTGCTGAAACCTTGCTGCGCTGAAATCCGCTGCTGCCGTGCCTGTTGCGGGTCGAACCAGTTTTCAGTAAGCCAACCGTTCTCTTTCTTCAGTCATCGGTTATACAACAAAGACGGTATTCGCATGCTTTTATATGTAACTACTGAGAGTTAAATTTCCGGTAGGTGTAAAATAGCAACAACAACAAATCGTTATAAAGTCAATCAAAGAGATTGTTTAACTCTGATTGGTCGAAACATGCGTTGAACAAGGCTCTGCATTTTTTTTTTGCATTTTGGTGGACGCATAGCTAGTTTTCCAATCGATTACTGTAAGAATGAGGAAAATTCGTTGGAAATTGACTGAGTTTTCAGCACTTGAAAGTGGACAATTTTCATGACATTGTCGATGTTTGCGATTTGTTTTATACCCCTATATGTTTTGCTGTAAAAAGCTATTCTACGTCAAAATATAAGTAAGAAAGAGAGAAAAAATGTGCAAGAAACAAAATGAAACAGAGACTCATTTTAGTTTGGATTGGATTGAAACCGATTGTGTCGCAGTAATGACGCATATTGTGTATACATGTATAAACATGCTTTTTCGAGATTTAGCTGGTCAAAATATGGCTTACCGATACTTGTATAATCTTGACTGTATTGGTGAAATTTTTCGAAAAAATATCGAATCTGCTTCAGTTAAGTTTAATGTATTCACTGAAAAACCATTTGAAGAATCTTAATAACGCAGTAATTGCTAAGGCTCGGGCTTTTGCGTGTAGTTGTAGTTTAATTTTAATTTTTTTTTGTTTATTTCACTTCAATTTATCTGACAAAAGTTTTAATAAATAAGGGGCCATCCACATACGTGGACAGATTTTTAACTATTATTAGCCCCCTGGACAAATGCCCATATATATTCTTTTTTTTTTGTAAGGACCGTGGACATTCCACGGGGAACTGGTGGTGGGGGAACCAAATCATGCTGCAGTTTTCGAGTAATGGTCGTACCAGTGAACAGTAGAGCGCTTTTATACAGTGAGGATCTCTGTGTCAAAAAATACAAATTGAATCTTTCAGTGCGAGAGACAAAAAAAGACTTTCAAATTACGAACTAGCATGTGATTTAGATTATTCGTGTTTATCCTACTTTTACCATAACTTACCTTAAAAATTGCAAGAGTTCATGGATCCATAATGTATGCGCAAACTCTTTTTGGGGTTTATATTTTTTTTCATCCAACACAGTCAACCTGAGTTAATGACAGCATTTTTCTTTCCTTCTCTTCTCATTGCAGGTAATTCATTAACATTTTCCGACACCTTGTGGCTAGACTAGCGAGAAAACGATAGACGAGCGTTCCTTTGGAGGCAGAAAAAAAACACCGAAAACAAAGAATGAACCTTCAGGTTAGGATAAGCGCTCCGTTGTGTGTGTGTTATATTTTCGGCTGTCAGCACTGAACCGCAATTTCCTCAGATTTCACTGTCGTAACCTTCTGGAATGCTGCCCTGGTCAGGTAGAGGTAAACGTTTTGGTAATTATTTCGGTCAGCGAAAGCAATTTTCCATTCTGCCCTCGATGGAAAAAGTTATACAGACTGTCCCTGAAATAAATTTGGCGCCCCACTTTGAACGTTGTAAAGCGTGAAATATCGTCTGAAAGAAGGTTAATTTATTTGGAAACGTTACAATAGAACGCCGTGCCAGGTTCGAGTTTAAAAATACGGTATGATCTTAAGCTATTAACAGTAAAATATGTAGTGTTTAAAGCACTACAAATTTCATTTACCTACACAATTGCAAAGAAATGTTTCATTTGATGATGCTAGTTTTGAAATCAAACAGAATATGGCTGATTTAGAAATACTGGCGTTCGGTTTTATTGTTCCAACATTTCTGTTCCACAACTTCCTGTACACAATGGACGTTGCAATTCGGTCTAAACTCACTGCCGAATTGCATTGTCTTTCTCTTTCTCTCTATCTCCGGTGTGGGGAGCAATCATCATTTGGGAATATGGGCTCCTTCCGGATGGAATCCTGTTTCGTCTGCCACGTACCGCACCATGTACAGCACTCCATCGGGACCAGTGTACGAATACTCGCCCGTTATTTTGGACCCATCCGAACTTGAAGCGCTCGCTTTGATTCCGTTGCTCGTCTCGAACGCATAGCTGAACGTCCCGTCCGGATTCACCTCCTGCTCCTGTTTCACAATGGTAGCGCTTGCATCCGGCGGTGCTGGTACTGCTCGACTCAGAACTACGGCCAATAGCAGCAGGTAGAAAGCCTGTTCGAAATAAAATTCAAACTTCAGAATGAGCGATACAAAACTAGAATAGATACTCATACGAGAAAATTGGCCATTCCGAGATCTTCCTTTGCCCGACCAATGAAAAGTAGTATGTGACGGACGACGAAAGCAGCTGGCTGCCTTTTATACATAACTGGCAAACATCTGATTTTATGAATTGCTTAATTCTTGCAGAACTTAGAATCGGCGCCAAATCAGGTTTGTTAAAGATCACTCGTGCAAACATTGTATGAAAGTGCACAGAGGCAAGCAACAACTGCTCGGAGCCGGAGCTCGGACCACTACCGAAGCCTTGGCAACTAACGATTCAAGTCCACAAGTTTCATCAAAGAGATAAACGGAAAAAGATACTCTCCGAAGATGATACCTGCAGCATATCGACAGGATGTTTTTGTTGAACAGCATGCTGTTTACTCGTAGATTCCCCATACGTTGGCCATCGAGAATAAGCTTGTTTGCAGTCAATACATACGATTGTTTTTATTTTGTTCGCAAAAGAATAAACCTTTCTACTGCCGGCTGAAATTATATCCTCCTTGCTCGTGCATAGCATGGATTTTCACCCCGGGATGGGTGGTAAGCAGCGTACAAACAGGAGAAGGTCAATCAGAGGGATTTCCTCTCGGCAGCAATGCGAGATAGTGGTGCTGGTGAGTAAGCTTGTCTCCGGCGAGGAAAATGGGAAAACAAAAATATGAGCATCAAAACGTGATGTGCGTTATGAATGTGCGAGCAATAGAAAACTTTTATTTTGACAGTAGTCGTCACACCAGAACCGAATACCGTACGCTTTGGGAAACATGGTGTAGCATGAATTCCGAAATCATTGGTGCTCATATTAACGGAAAGCAAAAACCAGAGCATGAAAGAAGATATGAACATCAAAGAGTTGAACCGATAATCATGACACTTCCGCCATTTGACCGTTCGACAGGCTGGGTGTGAAGCGGAAATCATTTCCGACGGTATCCGGCCTTTTTAAACGATGCTTTGGATCTGAAACGAAGTCTACTAGGGCAAGTTGCTGGATCCTTTTTCCATCTAGCCGCCGTCATCGTTCACGGGTGCGGTTTATTTGAAACAGATAAAAAGTCTCCGAATAATTCTACGAACCGAAAAAAGTATCCGTCATACGCGAACGGCTCGGTGCCTCAATTTCGATTCATCTGGGAAGATGTTTCTGTCCTCCATCATTCAGGATTGCCGAAAGCAACTGAATGGATAAAGTTTTTTTACGCTAGAAATAATTCGTTGATATCCACTGGTTTGCAAGTCATTGTTAACCAATACATCCCAAAATTTCCAATTAATTACGGAATGTTTTTTTTTTTTTCTAAGTATGACAATCCACACTATCAGCATTTCGCAAAGTTTTTGTCGTGCTCTTTTTTTATCAGTTTTATTGTTTTAAATTGAAATCCGTTGTATTTTTTTAACACAGTTTTGCGTTGATTTGAGAAATATATTTTGAATCATTTTTTTCTCAGCTTTTCAAATTTAAAATCAGTGGTGGTAAACTTGCTCAAAAATTCGTTTTTCTGATAAACTCCAAGATGGCGGCGAGGCCCAAGATGGCGACTTATTTATTTATTTATTTCGTCAATCAAATAGACTTGGTTACACTATTTTCTTAACTACAGTTGAATCGCTTTATAGCGACATCGCAAGGGACCGTCGTTATAGAGAAATGTCGCAATAAAACGAATATTTTTTATTAATTTAGAGCAGAAGGGATCATTGAGAATGTAGCAATAGAGAGATTTGTCGCTATATAAATTGTCGTAATAGAGGGATTCTACTACATACATAAACATTAAACAAATTAATTTTGTGTCTTCAGCCTTAAGGACTTGAAAAACTGTTTCAATTTATACCGGGATATCGTAAAGTCAACGGCTTCGCAGGGTTCATTATAAGAATTCATTATACTATTTAAAGGTCCATTTTTTGCATATTTCGTACGATGATGGTTAAAGGCAAATAAGCTTCGGTGTTGCAGTTGTCAAATGGGTACATAAAAGTTCAATTTAGAAAATAGTACTGCTGAGTCAACATGCTGCGAAACGATAGTAGAAATTGCTTTTGTACTGATTCATTTCTTTTTTCATGTACGCCGCACAATGCTACTATATTTCAGCATTTACCTCACATTGGTAATATATAAAGTTTTGATAGTGTACGGGTCTTGGAAATTGTAGCAGAAGCGTGAGCTAAACCCTTACATATTATTTGCTTGTGTGTTATGGTGGTCATTCTTAAATAAGTTGATGTCTTCTAATTTTTTTATTTCCAAAAACAGCTTCATGTCGGCGGCATATTCATTATTTTATAGGATGAAGGAAATGTCGTTTACGTACAAAATAAAAAGAAGTGGTTCTAAGTGGAAGCCTTGGGGAACACCTGAAATAAATTGAAAGCCGTGTTTTTATCTGTTATTCGATTTTTGATTTGAGCAAACATTTTTTCATTAACAATTGCTGCAAAGAGTTTAGAAAGATAAAAGATAATAGCGATTCCACGATAATTACGTATGTCAGATATCCGCCCAGATTTTAAAATAGGAACCAAAAACGAGCCTTTCCATATATTTGAGGGAACTCCAATTTTTAACGATATATTGACCAGCCAGAACAAAGGAGATGAAAGTTCCTTCGCGAGATTCTGCATCAATGCTGCAGGAATTCCGTCAGGTCCAGGTCCTTTGGAAGGGTCTAGCTTTTTTCCACTTCTATCGTTCTCATTTGTAGAGAGTTATTATAACAAATTCAAAAGAAATAAATCAATTAAAAGATCAAGAAAAGCTTAGAGTAAAACATTTTTAAAAACTGTTTGAACCGTTGTTGGCGCCCGAGGGGTCTATGAATATGCACTTATCGAAGTAGTTTTCTCCTTTTATCGCTACTTTCAATAATTTATACGCAAAAATATTCTCTTTGAAAAACCTCTGATCACCAGTGGGACGGTTTCAACAAAAATTGCTCGAATATTAAAAATAACATATTCTTGAAAATTTCTCCATGTATGTATAGAGTCAAATGTACTCTTCAAACTAGGACAAAGAGATATTTATGTTTGCCCCAAAAAATGAAAAAGGCGTAATTTTTATAGCAAACTTCAGCAAATTCGGATGGTTTTTTTTTTTCAAAGATAGAGGAAAACTATTTTTTACACAGCTGCGAACAAAGCTAAAACAAACGGGGCTACATCACTGAAAAACATATTTTTCCGTCTACAAAGATAAAATGTTAGATAGTTGATTTCAATAAGGGTCACCCCAATTTTAAATAAGTTTTCAATGGGCGCTTCATCATATGTAACGACTTTGTAGAAGAGAGTTTTTTTCACTAAATTCGGTTCTGGACTACTGTGTGCTGTGCCCTGCAATATGAATAAGTCAATACATACACGAATCAACTTAATCTTAAAGTTCAATTCGGCCTGAAGCTTGTGCTCAATTGACTGCAGTAAACATAATTTTCTTCCTTTTTTTTGAGAAACGTACCTCAAATATTTATGAAAGATATAGGAAAACATAATTTATTTATTTTTTAATATTTTTTTTGTGATTTAATGTATGACTCATGTTAAGCAATGAAATGGAGAATTTTTCCCTGAAATATCATGACATATAGTAATGGGTAACGAAAATTATAAATTTTAAATACTATTGAAGCGACTAACTGGAATATAAAAAGTATTACTTGAATGAATGTATAGCTATTCAAAAGATTTTCTCCGGGCTTCGCAGTTTTGAAATAATGTACCGGATATACTAGAATGCACGGGAAAAATGTTGTGTCAAATTTTAAATTTTAATAAGAGGCAAAAAATCGTTTCCATCGCTCCAATTGAAAACATGTGGTCGTCTTTAAAAGGACGGTTGATTTTAATTTTCACAAAACAAGGATTGTCTTAAATACCCACGGATAGAACTGACGCAACAAGTAGGTAACGCGGTGTAGGTGATAGAATGAAAGAATTTGAAAAAAAAAACTGCTTTGCATACTATTTTTAGGTATACAGACGAACGTTGTACGTGTCAACAGAAGTGAACAGTAAAACCGACTAGCGTATCGGTAAGATGATACTGAAAACAAGTGGCATATCAAGTTCAGACTTCTTTGTTTTTGCTGTTACTAGGAGAACTGACCAAGCATGCTGGGTCCGAAGCTGAAACTGAACTAAAACTGTTACGAAATACACTAGCTCGAAGTAAATCGATTCATTCCTCCTACCAAGTCTAAATTAAATTCGGTCCTTCTCAGAATTACAAACACATACTTGAAGCAATGTTGAATTTTCTTACCTTGCAAATTATGAAACTTGTGACCGAGTTATCATTCCAAGCGATAAAAAAGTGGCGTAAGAGTTCTTGAAATAAAATTATTTCTCACTAAACGCGTTCATATCTTTGTAATCAAGCCAGTTTGAATTCTGTAAATTAGTAATGTGTAACATAGATAAAACCGCAAGTTTCGTACAAAATCATCCCGCGTCAAATTCAAATGATAATTCGCAATTACCGGAAATTTAACAGACTTACCACCATTTTTTTTTACAACATTTATTTGACACGGCACAATACAAATTAATGTTTTACGGAGCCAATTTAATCTAATTCCTTATGATCTAAAATATCTTATAAGCTAAAGACAATTTTTCTATCCTCGCTGCCGACTACGAGCTGATACTGAATCTGATACTAAAACTAACATGGTTTTTTTTATCCGAGATTCGTTTCGCAGTTAAATTGGCACCTTGATGCTCTTCAAGTAGCTATAAACATGTAGCATGTATGGCAAGTTTCGCTGAGCGAGGATATCACGAACAGGCACATAGGGCTGTATTCTTCGGGCCCTGAGGGTATCCAAAAGTAGAGATCTGGCACCGCGGAATTCAGCACACACCCAAACCACGTGTTCAATGTCTTGGTACCCCAATCCACAAACGCAATGATTACTGCTCGCCAGCCCAATACGCAGGAGATGTGCATCTAACCCGTAGTGGTTGGACATAATCCGAGACATCATGCGAATGAAATCTCTGCCAGTTGATAAGTGTATTCTAACGTGAAAATTTTAAAAATTCATTGTAGGCAATAGGTCTGTTGTAAACATCACCGTTTGTTACACCCACCAAAGTGTACGCTTTCTCATTGCCCGGAATGGAACAATGAGAAGGGACCCACACTAAGGTAATCTGAGAATATTTTTCGGATAAAGCACTCAGATGTTCCCGTATTTTCCCCAAGAAATACGGAGAGTGCCTTACATCCTTCATCGATCGGAAACTGAGACTGTCCGTAAAGATGAAGTAATGGTCCGTGGGCATTTTTTCAATAATCCCTAAAATATACTGAATTGCAGCCAATTCTGCGACGTAAACAGAAGCAGGAATATCGAGCTTGTAGGAGGCGGTAAAATTATTGTTGAAGATACTGAAGCCAGAGACTTACCACCACCTTACCTTATTGTGACAACACCAATGGCATTTCTTAGCACCCCGAAATCATTCATTCGAAGTCGTAAGACAGTGTGGGTGGAACCTAATTCTGCTTTAAAAACGGAAAGTGATCAAGAAAATTCTACAGCCAAAACGATTAGCTTGATTGGTCAGTGTCTTTGTCAAAGGTTTCAAAAATATTTATTTTTGAATATTAATTTTTTTTTTCAAAAATTTTTAACTCATGAGCGGGGACCGTGGTTGGTAACGTCTCCGTCAACCACGCTCGTCACCTGGGTTCGAATCCCACCGCCGACATAGGTGTCGATGGTTGTGAGGTGGCGTGATCCACTCACAACCAACCCCAACTGGTCTAGATTCAATCCTAGCCGACACCGGGAGATTTTCTGAGGCGAAAAATTTCTGGGATCACGCCTTTCATCGCATGAGGAAGTAAAGCCGTTGGCGCCGGTCCGTTAATCAACGGGTCGTGAGTTAGGGTCCTGGGTGGAGACGCCTTTCCGGACGTCGGTGATTGGCACAACAACAGTGGCGGAACTAGACCGACGGTTAATAAGCGAGAATAAAAAAAAATTAACTTATTTTGGATATCATCATGATTGGACAGTCCTCGATGTTTAGGTAATCTTTTGAATGATCCTTAAAAAAATTGATTTTAGTGTAGTGTAGAGTGTATAGATGGCATGGCAACTTGTGATTTTTGAAAACGGCCAGAAATTGCCAAATACCACCCAACATGTGTTTTACCGTATACAGAATAATGTCCAGAGGCTATAAATCGACGCTAGGTGTTATTTAGAGCTTTAAGTTTCCAGAAAACTTTCAAAAATGACCAAATATAGAAAATTTTGGAACCATAATGATATGCAAGAACCGAAATTCAACCTCAGACGTCATTTTGAAGTTCATGATGCTGACTTACGGTTTAAAAAAAAAAAACAGCCAAAAATGACCAATATAGTTGTTTTTTGTTTTTTTCTCCTGCATGAACTTGTCACTGCGACCTGAAACATTGATCTTTTGTGATATCGTCCGGATGTTTGCTGTATTCTGCACTTCTTTTATCAGCAATATCAGTATTGAGAGTAGGTGACATGATTATTTTAATTTGTACTTGGGTGTATGCCCTTGCTTTTAACGCTTACTATTCTGAGCCTCGCTGCCTCTGGTCAATAAAAATGTACCATTCCCTCAACTGAATGGCCCCCTCTGACCAGTTATATTTCAAGAGTATTTTTTTAGTCAAGATGTATTTGTCGGGGTTTTGTAGAATTCAACGTGAAGGAAGGGTTAATGGGGAGCCTGAACATAAACTCATAAGTTTCTCTAAGTTTTGAACCCACGACCACCCGCTTGTTAAAGCTTGCGACTATGAAGCTCCCGACCAGGAGGATATCCAAAGGCCTGGAAGTCGACCCCAGATGCCATTTTGAATTACAAAATGGCAACTCCTGGTGTCAGCCAAACTCCACCCAATTTGGGTATTTCCGGAATCGAAATGATGCGCAGAGAAATTGGTGGTAATTTTGAAATTTAAAATTGAGTAACTTTTGGTTTCCCGAAAACAGCCAGAATTTGCCAAATAAACACTATTCAACATGAGTAACTCTGCAACCAGAGTGATGCGCAGAGTTCCAAATTCCACCAGGGATGGATTATTCCGCAATCAAGATGATGCATAGATGCCAAAAACCTACCCCAGGTACCATTCTGACATCCGAGATGGCATGGCAACTTGTGATTTTTGAAAACGGCCAGAAATTGCCAAATACCACCCAACATGTGTTTTACCGTATACAGAATAATGTCCAGAGGCTATAAATCGACGCTAGGTGTTATTTAGAGCATTAAGTTTCCAGAAAACTTTCAAAAATGACCAAATATAGAAAATTTTGGAACCATAATGATATGCAAGAACCGAAATTCAACCTCAGACGTCATTTTGAAGTTCATGATGCTGACTTACGGTTTAAAAAAAAAAACAGCCAAAAATGACCAAATAGTTCCTATTATGAGAAATTCTGGAATTTAGACGGTGCTCAAAGAAATCCGTTTATGTTTTTTAAATTCAAGATAGTGATTTCCGGTCTCTGGAGAACATCCAAAAATGACTTTAAAACACTCAATAAGATATTTCCGGTATCGACATGATGCCTAGAAACCGAAAATCAACTTAAGCTTCCATTTTAAAATCCAAAATGGCCACTTCCACTGTCCGAAAATGATCAGATACCACTCAATATGAGGATTTCTGAAATAAAGATGATATCCAGAGGCCAGACATTGGCCCCAGAACTAATTTTGAATCATCTCAGTGCCAACACAGTATTTCCAGAGAGTTATTTTGTTAGTGTTAGATAAAAGTTATTAACATATTGACTATATTGAGAGGAAAAATTTACTCCGAACTTGGTGATCATTCTCGAATGTAATGAACATTCTTGTGTAATACTATACCTACGTCAATCTAGCAGTTGTGGTTTTGCACACAACACTTCAGTTTTTTTTGAAAAAAAAAAAAATTAAGTAGAAATAAAACGTGATCCTCACTGAGCGCTGATAAAAAAATTCAATGCAGTTACTAAATATATCACCACAGACAAACAAACGTGCCACTCGAAGACGATTTTATCGACCAGAAAAATAACGATTATTTTGAAACTTTGCTTAGTGGGCAATAATGCCGCTAGTGTCGCTATAAGCAAGCGTGCACATTCTTTATCGAAGACAAAAACTGTCACTAATGCCGCTGGTGTTAATTTAAGCAAGCGTGCACACCCGTTAGCAAAGACAAAAACCGTTTTATGAAAAGAAGTTAGTAGGCAATAAGTTCACATGGTGCCGTACGAGTGTACCGTTTCGAATAGAGACGAAAATTTTTCAGGATTTTTCTTCGAAGAGGCACGTCTGTTTGCCTGTGATATCACCATGAAAAAATTGAAACGGAAATAAAATTAGATTTAAAGGGTAACAAACGCTGCCTTACATACGATTCTTGAATTTTAAATCAACAAATGATTGTGTTTTAGTTTTTATAATGTATGAAAATATTTAATTTTAGAGAGATCGCAGTAAGCTACGAAAACGAACAGACGCGAAAAATTTTCGTGTCACAATTTTTAAATTTTCGATTGTGCTTTTTGTGAGGATATACAGATATTTGGACGACTGGAACTAGTTTATTGGTTAACTTAATCCTGTTTTTGCTGGCTTGGGTCCAATCAACCTGCGCTCAAGGTCTTTTGTTGCTGTTCATCGCTGACAGTTGCCGCACCGATTCGACGCTGGAGTGCTGTGCGTTACAGAGGACCGGCTCCGGTGGATACTCACTACAACGAGGTTGAGGAGGTCGAAAGTGTAGAAGAATCATCGGTCGGCGTGCACTGCTTGCTGGAAGGTGTTGTGTTGTGCATAGGCCTGCAATTACTATTATATTTTGAATTGTTGCCTATCTTTACTGTCCGGAAAGCGGAGCGCACTATGCGTAGCTCACAAACCACTTCCAAAGTCAAGGTCTTGGTGAAACCGACAGTTGGGTCGTGAAGCAGGATCATCGCTCTGGATGTGCTGCTTCCCCGGTGAAATTCTGTTGGGCGTCGTGAGTCTAGGGGCTATCTACAGATAAGTACACAGTTTTTTTTTTGTTTCTCTATAAAGGTGCTGGTATTCACCCGATTACCACGGTTATGCGCGGCCTAGTTTGCAGGCTTTCATTGACAAGCATTGTTTTCGTCTAGAAAATGTTAGTGTAGTTTGTGGGAGTTTGGAATATGCGTTTTACCATAATCATATGCTTTGATTTTTTGATTTTACTAGCTTTTGAGCAGTTGTTTTATGTAATTTTTCATATATTCTATTTATGGCTTTGTCAACAAATTTAAGACTATGTTCTGTATAATATGTATATCTGCTTTTTTTAAATTTTTGAGGCTTTGGATGCATGGAACATTGCCAATTTTTTCATATTTAATAGGCGATTCGTACGTCGAGTAGAGAAAATCGACATAAACGCCGGGTTCCTGCACGTCTGTGTCGGCCAGAAAGATTGAGGCGGTCGTTCGTTACGTTTCGTTGAAAACGCGTATTCAACCCGGGTGAGTTTTGCTGATATATGGATTTTTGGAGTGTAACGATTTCGCGAAATGAACCCAGATATTTGATAATATCTGTCTCATCATCACCGTTTAACCGGAATCTGCTCGCGCAAACTATATTAATACATCGCGAATCGAAGTAGATTTCGTTCAGTCAATAAATATCGTGTTTAATCGAATATATGCCTTTCAAAGAACCGCGTTTGCTTTCTCGAGGATATTCTGCCCGCATTTTGTACGCCGTATATCAACAAAAACGTTGACAATAAAAAAAACTAGTAGGGCTTCAGGATTTGAGTGGAAGGAATGGAGAAAATAGCTCGTATGCTACGCAAGATAAGTAACCTTTTTTATGGAAAAATAACTGCGCGCGGATTCATCGTTTTAATTCTACATTATACCGCTGCGTATGGGTTTTTATATATACAATTAAAATAGTATTTTTGCTTCGTTTCCTTAAAATCACCTATGAAAATAGTATGTTGGTGAAGCAGTTGATAATTTTCCTATATGATGATTTTCAGGTGCGGGAGGTGGTTCACATGCTTTGTGCCACCTGCGACATATCAATGGTTGTCGTTGACACTAGGACTTTAGCGGTGTTATCGATGGGAGGCGGTTGTCGACGTTAAAGATGGGTACCAATAACTTTTCTATAGTGTAATGGAAAATATTGGAAAGATCACGAGAGATCTTTATTCTTGTACGAAAATAGACCTGGAACTGAAATTTAAAAAAGCAGGGTTTTCTATAAACTGCACACTATTTACCAATGTCATTGTCGGACTATGGTGCAGTAATGATAGCCAAAATCTTATGCTTCACTTTTTCGATTTTTATAGCTTTTGGGCAGATGTTTTATATAATACGTTCCAATTATGACTGGTTCGGCATTTTGTTAATAAACTTGAGACTATATATTGGTCAATATGGATAGCTTCGTTTTTAAATTATTAAGGCTTTGTATGCATGAAACTTCGCCAATTTTTCTATTAAATAGGTAACATTCACATCGAAATGTCGTATCCCCGAGCGTCTGCGTCGGTAGAAGGAAAAATAGCGGTCGTGCGTAATGCTTCGGTGTAAACCGCGTTTCCGGTTCGGGAGAGTTTTGCTCATATGAACGTTTTCGAAATTAAGTGATTTCGCGGAGTTTACCCAGATGCTTGTTCATGTCTCACCGAAGATTTCGTTCGGTCGATAAATATCGTGACTAACGAAAACGCGATGTATACCTTCCAAAGAATCGCGGCCAACGTGTACTCGAGATTGACAAATAGCTGGTTGCTACAAGTGGTAAAGGCTACTTCACGCGCGTCGTACGCAGAGGATCGCGGTGTTTGGCAAGAAAGATACTCATGGTTCGTTTCCGTAATAAGCGCGCATCATTTTTATATTCCGTTTTTCAGGTGTGTTTTTCGCGGGATCGTTTTATAAGAGCAGACGAAGTGAATACGAGAGACGTCGTTAGTCGATCTGTTATATAGAAAATATCCGGTTGACCGAACCTAGAGAGACTCCGCGTTTATACATTTCAAGAGGCCTATCTTCAGATAGATCAACAACGCGCAATAGCTTTCGGTATAAAGAGGATCACCTTAAGAGGAGATATCCGATCATTTGAAGTTGTCTCGATTCGGTCAAAGATCCAGTATCCTTGCGTACGATTTATTGTTGCTGTGTTACATTTTCAAACTGAATAAGTTCGAATCGCATTATGAATATCGTGGCGGATGTAATGAACTCAATGGCGCGACACTTGTTGTAAAGAACCCGACGCTCGAAATCAGCGCATCGTTCACCAAAACGAACCCAGCTGTATACCTTGCCCTTTCTCCAACATCCCAGTGATTTCTCGTGGAAGTGCAGAGGTGTTCTCGGCTTCCATAAAGCGAGTATCACGTCAACATTTTCCTATACAAACTCCTTCTTTGACCTGCATTCGGATGCGGCCGGCGCTGATATTGCCTGATAAACATATTAAGGTCACCAGTTTATACACATTGAGGATGCATGTTGGTCCCAAGCATCATCTATTGGTTCTCTGTGTAATTACTGCTGATCTGGCAATAACGGAGTAGCAACCGCGGGCGGTCAATCATGCTCATGCTCATGCTCATGTATGAAAATCTTTAATTTTAGAATAATATAGAAGTTATTTAAATTTCTAAAATGCAACATTTGTCCACAGTAATAAAAAAATAAAGTGTTTATAAACAATTTACGGAACGCATACCCGAACGTATTCATTTATCCGTAAATCGATGATTCGACCGTCGAATAGAGAATGACTGGATTATTGAAAAACCAAAAAACGAACTGACTTTAGTTATTAGTAGTAGGTAGAAGTTAAAAGACGGCTGAACTTCGCTGCCAAAAAGACAGTAATCCCATCCACCGCAACCAACTGAAATATTTTTCCCACATACGTATACCTACACATTAGCAAATGGTGAAAACCATTTCGGCTATATCATCATGCAATGGGAAATATTCATTTGCAACGTCCCCAACGGTATCAGGCTAACCGGAAAGACCAAAAACGAAGGATATTAAAACAGGATATTCGCATTACCAGTCCGGTCTCGGTCCTAGAATAGCCGTAGTTACTCCGGTGGCCTCAAATGTTCGACGGTACGAGGCTAGGGATGCTGATGGTTTCGAAAGTCAACCAGGGCAGGCATGCTGTTTGTATGTATGTCAACCTATTATGCTTCAACTGTTCAACCGATGCCGATCCACTGGCATTGAGAGGTTGGCAGCAATGAAAATCACATGGTAATCATTGCAACTCTGTACCTTTCTTGTCTAATACGCGGCCCTATTGCACACTCCCTCAGTTATCTACTGGGGTACTTCCGCTAGGATGGTATCATTGCGAAAAGGTGCGTTGGATTGTGCGTGAGATACACTGCAAAAGTAAATTTCATCTAGTCGAACATCAACTGAAACGAACGAAAGATTCTGGAACGAGTGAAACTTGAAATGGAATATGAGAGAGGGCATAATGCTGCTGTAACCGACCGACCAGGAAACATAAACGAGAATATGAAACGTTGCTGTAAATTAGTATGAGAAGATTGGCAGGTAATCAGGGTGGTTCAACAGGGTTTAATTGAAACCAGTGTTGATATCCGGCGAGATTCGATTCCGAATTAATAATTATCTGCATAGCTTTCCCATTACTGCAGCTGCTGCCCGCCACTCGAGTGCCCCACATCGGGTCAGCCACATTGCGCTACGTTGCTTTTGTGTTTTCCGGAGCTATTCTCTTTGCTGACACTTCCAATATAATACCATTAAAATTTCGATCGAACTTGCCAACCGTTAAGCTTCAAAAGGGTGCAATACAGGGCGGAAGGTTAAGTAGAAACTGGGGTTAAAGCTGTGAAACAAAGTACAACAGAAAAATTTTCTGGTACCAGCATCCACAAAGCAATACTTCCGACTTTATTTCCTGGTGCAAATGTTCGTTAAGGCTGTTTTTTTTTTTATTCTCGCTTATTTTCCGTCGGTCTAGTTCCGCCACTGTTGTTGTGCCAATCACCGACGCCCAGGGAGGCGACTCCACCGAGGACCCTAACTCATGACCCGTTTATTAACGGACCGGCGCCAACGACTTTACTTCCTCATGCGATGGAAGGCGTGATCCCAGAGATTTTTCGCCTCAGAAAATCTCCCGGTGTCGGCTAGGATTGAATCTAGACCAGTTTGGTTGGTTGTGAGTGGATCACGCCACCTCACAACCATCGACACCTATGTCGGCGGTGGGATTCGAACCCAGGCGTCGAGCGTGGTTGGCGGAGAGGTTACCAACCACACTAGGCCCCCGCTCAGTTAAGGCTGGTTGATATTTTTCTTTCATCGGTTGGTGATTTTCCACCGTTTAAGATTGCTGGCACGGATCAATGTACCTATTTAGTGGCAGACGGGTAGGAAACATTTTTATACAAATCAATCAGATTTCTGCTAGACATTCGGATTTTCTATAAATAGCAAACCAGGTCTTTTATGACGTTTCACATAATTCCCCTGTCGAAAAATACTTGAAAAAACCGTTGGGATTAAATAATTTTTTAACATATCTTTAGTAAAATACTAAATACTTATTACTGTTAAAATAAATTTTCGACATGAGCAGAAAGTCCAATACAAACTTATCTAATCAACCTTCTCCCAAAGCACACTTAATACCGTATTTCAATCAGAGGTGCCGTGGTCAAAGAATCTACACTAAGTTCCATAGAAATCCTTCCTGGCAAACTAACTAACTTTCCGCAATTGACTGCCAGCGGATCTCTATGCTGCTCATATTAAAATTGACATTTATCTGCTTTCTCGACAGTTCCATTAGATCAAGAGCCATTCAACTTTCAATCGATAAGCCGCTTACATTTCGCATATCCTACATATCGACACGTGGCCGACATGGATAGTGTAGTAGCCGCATGCAGTCTCACCAAAGATACACATTCTGCTGTTGCCGATAAGTCACTGCCTTTGAGTGCTACGTCAATTTCACATAGCTACACAAGGATCACCATCCCGATGTGACATGCCGGTTTTATATTTTACCCACCGACAGTTTATATCTCGATAAATGGATAAGATTTCAGCAGAACTTGAGTCGAGACGTCTGTGCCGAAGAACTAATGGGGAAGTGTTTTGTTTTGCAGTCTCCGGCAAAAGGAGGAAAACTTGATCGAAACCCCGTCTCCGTGGATAATCTTCGACATGAACTCGTCGTCGGGCGGGACGGGGATCGTGAGCATCGTGGGAAAAAATTGTAGCAAAATCCCAACAGCAGTCTGACGACGGTAAAATTCTGCCGGTTCCAGGCTGATGGCAAATGTTTTTCGATTTTTGATAATCTTAAATCGGATTACAGGCCATGGGATTGTGAATGTGCTGAAAACGTTAGGTCAAGCTATTTTCTGCACATAAAGACGAACTAGGGCAACTACATCCGGAGCCTAGCGAACAGCACCGGTAGCAGTTTCCGCTCTCATCGTCTCGGTGGGATTGTAAATTGAAACGTCTACGAAAGAGCCTGGCCGGTTTCGCGACGTTCAGAATCCTTCGGAACAGGCAACGGACGACGGATTACTCTAAACTAGTTTGCTGGTTCCCGGTTGTCTTCAATTGTGTTGTTGTTGTTGGCAGGACCTGCCAAAGCAAAACTTGGGTTGATGATAAATTATTAACAACTCATTTTGAGATTGTGATTGCTTTTCGGTGTAGCTTTTGGACATTTGAATGAGACATTTACTTCCTGTGCAAAAATAGAATCATTAACCAAGACAGGAAACTCTATCGACAATCACTGTTGGGCAGGAACAATTAGTCGAGATTCGCAAATCTGGAACTTTCATTGGAACTTCTATCATCGCTGGAGTTCTAATGAATTCTCACAGCCATTAATAGCATCCTTTCGGATTTACAAATTTTTTTCCTAGAACATATATATTTGAACACTGAATTTTCTATAGGTAATCCCTATAATATCAATCAATAATGTACGACAGCAACGTCTATTTTTCTTTTCGCCGCCCTAAAAAAGGATACATCTAATTCTTTACATTACACTTTTAATCTACTTCACTTTTTGATTCTATCACTTTTCACTCATCACTTGCAAATACTACTCTTACTCAGCGCCTTCATCAGTATTTGCTGATACGTGAAAAGAGATATAATTAAAAAGTAAAGTAGATTAAAAGTGTAATTGAGCAAAATCATTTCAAATCGCCTGGAAACACGCGAGAATTTAATCGACCATTTTTGATTTGAATGAAACTTTGCACACGTGTTTGGCTTAGCAAACTGAGCATTTTTCACAGGTGGAGAGATTTTTTACACCCATGAGTTACATTCTAAAAGGGCGTATGCCTTTTGGCATAGGTTTTATTCGAAGCATTCTAGCCCAGAAACCGTTGGTTGTATAGAAAAACTGTTTGAGAATGAGTTGTAGGGAATTAAAAATGTACCATAAAAAAATATGCACTGTACAAAAAAAAAAATTTTCTTGACCAAAAAAAATTAAAAATAAACATTAAATTTCAATTAAAAAAAAAGTTGAATTTTTTTCTTATTTTTTTTTAAAGAAACTTGACGTTAATACGCAACTTTTAAAAAAAAGTGCAGGATGGAGAAATGTAAATATTTTTTTTATGGTAAATTAATTTTTTTATTAAAATTCAAATTCAAGCATTTTTCAATATATTTGTATTCTGATGATTTTAAAAGATGCAGAGAGTCATTTTGAATTTAAAAGCTCTTGGTAGTAAACATTCTAAAGGCATCGGTTTTCGAGTTATATCTGATTTAAGCTCGAAAAATTATAATTATTTAGGAAAATACACGTTTTTCTTAATTTGTCCATGGTTCTCCAGCAAAAACCATACGTTCAATGGAATGCTTGATCAAAAATATACAATTCATTCTTTGACAACAAATCGATTGGGCGAACGGTTCTCAAGAAAAGAGTTGAATGTTCTAAGTTATATAAATATATATATATATATATATATATATATATATATATATATATATATATATATATATATATATATATATATATATATATATATATATATATATATATATATATATATATATATATATATATATATATATATATATATATATATATATATATATATATATATATATATATATATATATGTATATATATATATATATATATATATATATATATATATATATATATATATATATATATATATATATATATATATATATATATATATATATATATATATATATATATATATGTATAAGAATCAAATATTTATTTTCGAGTTTTATTATCTTAGGAACATATTTTTTATGACATAGATACTTCACAAAACTAGTTTCACCTTGTATTTTATATACATCATAAGTAAATGATTCGTCATCTTTTGAAAACAGCTTCGTTTGTATCTTATTTTCTGAAATCAGAACAAAAGAGTAATACTCTTGTGTGGCAGCCATTATTATAGATTTTTTTTTAAATATTGCTCAACTCTGTTACTCTTTGTTCATATTCTTCATATGATACCCAAATGAATTACATTTTTGATGAATTTTTATTACTTTTCTGATTAGGCCAATCATACAATTCTTTTGCGCTTGTAATGGGATGTTCATGTTCTTTAGCTAAACTTGCATTTCCTGCCATTCGTTTTAATATGCCACCAATTGCATCGCATGGGCCTTTACCATGAGAAGTCGCAAAAAAATGCCACTTTGCTTCGACGTTATATTTTGTTATGAACTTGCAAAAGCTTGCAAAGTTTTTTTTATTTTTATTTTGTGAGGCAGCTCCATCGGACATAATTATCGCTTTTTTTAACTGTATTGTTGTTTTCAAATAACTCATTAATTTGGTAATGAACACCTGAACCGCAACAGTATCATGATGGAGTACTTCCGATATTATGATGAAGCTGATATTCTTAAATGTTCCAGATTCTGAATAGTAAACAACGAAGGGATGAATGGTGGCTTGACTATTATTCCAATAACTACACGAATCACAAATTGATAAAGACGTATTAAAATGTGCTTGACTGTTCAATGTTTTTAATTTTGCAATAAAGTTTCTGTATAATTTGCGTAAGCTTGGTGACACCGATGATCAGGAAAGGGTTTACAGCAATTGTGCTCGGTGTATTACATTTTCACTTTATTCATCTTCACAAAATGCAAACTGTTAGAAACACTTCTGGAGAAGTGCAATCGTATTTATATACGAAAACAGATATTATAAGTAACCCAGTAGTTATTGGTTGCGTACTTTACAAAAAGTTATTATTAGTAAACAAGTAAGTAGTGTTGCACGAGAAACATATTTTATTATAAAACATCCGGCAAGGGGAAACGTGTAGGTAGGCTATGGTTTAGCGCTTGAGTTATTTATCCAATCGTTTTGTTGTCAAAGAATGAATTGTATATTTTTGATCAAGCATTCCAATGAACGAATGGTTTTTGCTGGAGAACCATGGACAAATTAAGAAAAACGCGTATTTTCCGAAATATTAATAATTTTTCGAGCTTAAATTCAGAATAACGCGAAAACCGATGCCTTTAGACTGTTTACTACCAAGAACTTTTCGATTCAAAATAACTCTCTGCATCTTTTAAAATTATCAGAATACAAATATATTGAAAAATGTTTGAATTAGAATTTTTATAAAAAAAATTAATCTACCAAAAAAAAAAATATTTTTCATTTCTCCATCCTGGACTTTTTTTTAAAAGTTGCGTATTAACGTCAAGTTTCTTTTAAAAAAAATAAGAAAAAAATTCAACTTTTTCTTTAATTGAAATTTAATGTTTATTTTTAATTTTTTTTGGTCAAGAAAATTTTTTTTTTGTACAGTGCATATTTTTTTATGGTACATTTTTAATTCCCTACAACTCATTCTCAAACAGTTTTTCTATACAACCAACGGTTTCTGGGCTAGAATGCTTCGAATAAAAGCTATGCCAAAAGGCATACGCCCTTTTAGAATGTAACTCATGGGTGTAAAAAATCTCTCCATCTGTGAAAAATGCTCAGTTTGCTAAGCCAAATACGTGTGCAAAGTTTGATTCAAATCAAAAATGATCGATATTCGACCATAGGTCATTTGGCGCGGTCTTGCTCTAATACAGCGGTTCTCAACCTTTTTTTGTTCGCGTACCCCTTGGCGATATTTTTCATATCGGTTGTACCCCCTGGCTTGGAATGTTTTCGCAGAGTGGGAGAGAGTACTGGTAGATCATGTTGTGGTAGTCTTGTTTAGGTTTCAAATTAAATTATGGTTTGTTTGATTGCTGTATTCATGTTTTAAGAGCAAGATCTAAAAACAAACGAAGTATTTTAGAGAAAAATTGCTTTGTCCGCCATCACTGATTTTTCTTTCGCGTACCCCCTGAGAGCTTTCGAGTACCCCCAGGGGTACGCGTACCACAGGTTGAGAACCGCTGCTCTAATATAAAGTGTATAGATTCTATCAATAGCTCAGACAAAAATTATTCCATATAAATCTTCCAAAAACAATTTCTTCACATAATTTCGGTAGCACTAATATCTCAACTCGACAACCGGTCCGCATTTTTTAGGTAATCTTTTGAAGTTTTTATGAAAAAAAATTAGGTTTTTTATAAATGAGCTTTTTTAATGGTTGATTTTTAATTTTTCTTTACAATTTTTTTCACAAAATAAATAACTTTTCCAAGAGTGTATATTGTTTTTAGGAAAGACAAAGTTACTATCCACAACTTTGTCGAAGACATCATACCGATCAAACAAACCGTTTTGGCCCTAAAAATAAGGATATTTCAATTGTACTCTACGTGCGATTCTAATTTTTATTTTCGCTTCGCTTATTTTCGAAGTAGAGTAAATTAACCTGTAGTGCACACCTTTACTATAGTGGACCACCCGCCAAACAAACTCAATTTATGCAAAAACTGGAGGAATTATTAGATAACTTCTATTAGAAAGCAACTTATCCAGCCAATCTGCATCAGACTTACGAGAAACACTTAACTCCAATTTACGTTAAGAGAAATTAAGTGAATCTGACGAATGGTCCACTGTAGCAAAATGGTCCACTGTAGCAAAATGGTCCATTGTAGGATAATTTATCTCAAATCGGAATTTATAAATGTTTCTCGTGTTTCTGATGCAGGTTGCCTAGATAAGATGTTTCCCGATGAAAGTTTTCTAAGAAACTCTCGAGTTTTCGCATAAATTGAACTAATGTAGTGGGTGGTCCACTTTGGGTTAATTTACCCTAATCTGAATAATAACCCCGTGAAACCTTTGAAATTCCTTTTTTGTATCAAGAGAATAAACAGTTTTTGTCATAATGGTCTACTGAAGGAAGTTGTCCATCGAAGGTAGTTCTACCTAAGTAGATTAAAAACGAAGCATCCGGATCGGAATTTCCGTATCGAAACTCGACCTTCTGTTTTACTATACACAGACTTCGCAGCCAACTGTTAAGTGTACAAGGCAATTGCGGGGCTAGCGCTACGATCCTACTGACACTAGCAGTCTCTCCCGAGCCGGGACTCGAGCATACGACGACTGGCTTGTAAGGCCAGCATCGTACCTCGAGACCAGCTGGGAGTTCGAAGTAGAGTAAATTAACCTAAAGTGGGCCCAATTTCTATTGTGGACCACTCGCAATATTAACTCAATTTATGCGAATACTCGAGGGATTTTCGGAAGACTGCTATCAGGAAACATCCTTCCCAGGCAATCTGCATAAGAATCACGAGAATCATTTAAAAATACGGATTTGATGTTGAAAAAATTGAGTTGATTTGACAAGTGGTCCACTATAGATTAATTTACCTTACCCAATATGAAAGAAGAACATGATAGGCTCTCTGCTTTAGAATCTTTCAGAGGCTGGTCTCTAACGATCTCAAAATACTTTACTGGTTAACCCATAATGCTTACACTTCAAGTAAGTTGTACTCTTCGAAACTTAATAAATTTTAGACACAGAATAATTAGGTACTTCAAATAGAGAATACAGTGCTTTTTCGATTTCGGCATAAAATTGGTAGCAAATACGACGTTTTGTTCAAGAAAAACATCCTTTTCAAAAACTCGGAAACAATAACACAGATATGAAAATACCTGCCAATGTTATATCAAATAAGCAAACTATCACCTATTTGGTGATAGTTTGCTTATTTGATATAGATTCATAGAAAGAGGCGATGATATGAAGCAAAATTTTGATTTGAAGTTTATTATGCTGATGTATTGGTGAGTATTTAATCTTCTGAGCCGAGAACCTCTGGATGACACAATATATTTTTAGAGCCAAAACGGATTGTTTGCCTAGTATAGTCACTTAAGAAAAGGTGTAGAATATAACTTTTGCTTTTGAAAAAAATATACCACGTAGATTTTTTTTAGAAGATTTTTAAATTTAATCTATTTTTTCAATGTTCAAAAATCCATCAGTGTTTAGCCTACATTGTGTAGTTTTCATGGAAAAATATTTATTTGGGAAAAATGCGCTTTTCAAGATATTCAATTTCATCGCCCTCTACAAACACTTAAGTGATGCCGTTGAAACTGTTTTCCTTAGAGCCTCTCACTCGCATGTTTCTCGTTTCCGACGGACGCATTTATCCGCAGTCAAATTCATCTGGCTTCGGTTTTCAATAATCGCGAACACAGACGGAACACGATGAGTGATTAGTCAAGACACTTATTGCTCTTACAGATATAAAAGGATAATAATTGAATTACCTTTCGTCTATTGGTTTCGGGCTAAACATTACCCATGACAGGACGAGATCCCATGTCCAACTGGTTAAAGTTCAGTACAGATCAAAAGTATCAATAAAATTGGCGTTAAATCATTAATAAGTTCGGTTTTTCAGTTGGGCGTAGGTCTTCACCGCCGTCGCAAAGTTTTGTGTTATGAACTGATCTTATAACCCCTCGTGTCGACGCCCGCTCTCTGGATCAAACCCGCAAGGGCGATGTTGAACAGCAAACAAACAGGTGTCCTTCAGCTCGTTTCTACCCTCTGCGCGATTCAGAGGGACTGGAGGATATCCCCGAAATACGCTCGTGGCACATCACTTGCGCCATGGTAGCCTAGATTAATCGCGTCAGCTTCGTGCATGATGGTTGTCGTGCATGATCTGTCATAGCTGTGATGCTGACCCACGAACCCACATGTCAGTTAACATAAATAACCTTTGCGAGACTGGTTCTTATTCTGCTCTTAGATTTTAATCACTGGTAAGGGTCAGCTGCTCGAGCTCCTCATGTTCTTATCATTTTGCTGACACTTCTCTCATCTGAGAATCGTGATCATGTCGTTCCGTTCTCGTTTGCACTTGGCCTTATTCTCCCTCGTTGGTTTGCCCAGGTATATAGCCCAGGTCGGGTTCTTCTAGCATTGTATGCCTCGCATTCCCCGTCGTTTATTCCAATCGATGCCTCCACTCCTAGTGTCGCCATTGCTGTCTTTCTAATAGCTGTGCGAATCTCCTGAATCAGCCAGCCTGGAGAGGCGATGCACCAAGCTTCTTCACCGTGGGTAGTACTGTTCCGTGCTGTTACACCTATTCCTCCGCAGCTTGGGAGTCCCGAAGCTGCTTGATGTGTGTACGTTGCTG
Source organism: Wyeomyia smithii (assembly GCF_029784165.1). Classification (NCBI taxonomy): domain Eukaryota; kingdom Metazoa; phylum Arthropoda; class Insecta; order Diptera; family Culicidae; genus Wyeomyia; species Wyeomyia smithii. The sequence goes on along the minus strand of NC_073695.1, from coordinate 86,849,421 downwards.
ATGTCTGAGAAGAAGGTTTGTAAATTTCTTCTCTTTTAATCTAAGGGTTCATGTTTCCGATGACGATCTTGATGTCTCAACGTGTGCAGCTGTCGTGAAGCTTCTCCCGCTGGGCGTAAAACGCTTCTTTCTCTACATCGGGTCTTCCTTCGTTAGAACAGTGCTCGTAGTTGTAGAACATACACAACCCTGCTGATTGCCTGCCACTTAATCACACGACTCCGCATCCTGCTCAGTACTACAAAGCATTTCTGAGATTGCCATTATCCAATTTTTTTACTTTTCTGGTATTGTCATTATCATGCATAATAAGGTGCCAATAGCTTACAAAAATTTTTGATTCTCGAAAAAAGTCCCTTTACAAAATTCAGGCTCCATCAGTTTGCGTTAAGTGAACCCTTTAAGCGATCAAAGTTTGACTTTTATACCCTTGAAAACACTTCAAACAAATTCGATATTGTCTCAGAAACCTCCATGCAGTATTTTAATTATTAAAAATCAAACAGAAGTTTACCTCCTGCCTTACGTTTCAATCAGATGCTTATGTTTTTTTGGTTTATACATTTGAAGTAGAATATCGGCTCTATTATCGTCAGGTTTGTCCAATTGTCGTCCGGGGGGTTAATGAAGTCATAGAGAACTAATCTTTCGTAGGAAGATGCTCTGGATTATGAAGAACCATCATGCAAAACATTAACGCTCTAGGTCATCGTTTACCCCCCTGACGATATTATGACAAACCTGACGATAACAGTGCCGATACCCTACATGAAATAGCTTAAAATATCGATATCACCAAATTCACAAAGCTTCAGTGAGATAGACAAGTTTGCGATATCCTCCAACAGTAATGCAAAGCAAGATGAGATTGCACTACATGCAGTAAAGTGAAAATGCCACAACGACTGGTTGAATGTTACCAGGGAGCTATCAAAAGTGGAATCCGAACGCTTGCGTGTACGTGTATATATGCATAGGTGTGTGTGTGTGCGAAGCTGCGTGTTACAGCAGCCCTCGAGACGGGTTGGTAAAGCACCTAATATTCGTGCAATATTTTATCTATATAAACAAAATATCGTGACACCAGGAGTCACGCTCCGGCGGCAAAGTGCACTCTGAAATCAACGGTACGGGGCACCGGCAACGCTAGCAAAGTTGTTTCGCCCGAGGTACAGTCTACTGTTGTGATGGCGGCGCATGTGTCATATCTATGTGACATATACTGACTACACACTGCAGTGGCAGAAGTACGTGTTTCGCCGAAACATGAACCCCACACGCGGGCTGGCACATGGAACAAGCGACAACTGATAGCCGTTATCGTTATTATGTTACAATATACACGAATGCAACTGGAGGATGCTGCGGCACACTGAGCTTGGCTTAACGAAGTTGAGGTAGAAGTTTTATGATTAATCGCGTTAAAATTCTTTCACCGATCAAGTTTTTAATTTATTTATTCATTTGAATAAACAACATTTCACAATTGTTCGAGAGCCCAAACATATCTAATTAAAATGATAAGCCTCTACGACAACTTACAACAAGTGCCCACAGTGGTTTTTCATCGTCAGCGATCAGTACCGAATATGCATGTTCCATTGGAAGTCATCTGACAGGTTAAACAGCCGCCAGTTTTCTAGTAAAATGATACATGAAAATATATCGCACTGGTTGGCACACTGAGCCTGGGCGCAGGTAAGCTGCAGCGAACAAAGGTCCTCCCGTGACGGGGTACCGAACGATGCAAAGTTAAATGCCACGAAGCGCGCTATCCCTGCGAGCAATGCACCGATCGGAGAAACTGGAACGCACGATGAGTGACAAAAAAATGCTTCTCCCTAAGCATTGATGGCATAAAATTGTTCTATCAAAAGTTTCATTGTAAAGTGGAATCTACGGCTGTAACGATGTTCGACAGCGAAACATTTCACAAAGCAATGTGTACATGTGTTTGTACATAATAGGAACATTCGCCCCGCAACCCCACGCCTGGCATAGAGAATGTTAGACAGGAGAAGTTCGCGTTCCATAAATGACACCGCGAATTCCTACAGATTGAATGCTGCTTCGGGGTGCTATGCAGATTCTTTCGTTTGAACTCGAAAAACGTTCCACAGCCAACCAAACTTTGGGTCCGGGTCACAAGCAATCTCGGTGCAAGAATTCAACGGAAGTCGCTTTACACCATGTAATGGCGGACGGATAGCGGTGTTGTTGATGCTCCGATGATGGCATGCGGTTGGGGTTCGCGAAAAGAGCTAAATAGCGTAAATGTTCGGTTAAATGTAAATTGTGATATTAAAGTCAAGATGGGTGCGCCAGCATCCTATCAGAGCGACTAGATGGGGAACCATTGGCAAGACAAGTAATGGCAGCGGGGACGGATACCGGAAGTACCCGGGGTTTGATAAACTCATTTGGTGACGCGTGGTGTCGGTGTAAAATCGAAATTGATTAGACTGTGTGTATGTGTAGGTTGACGGAGGATTTTCAGCTGGGACACATCTGCCCGCAGATGGCATTGGGAAGCAAACTCAATTTTCTCTACAAACAAACGATAAAAAGTAGATTTAATTAAACAACTTGTAATACACAATCGGTCGCCCCTGGGGGCGAAACATGGCTTGACTGAATAACATTCGAATGATTATTTCTTCTATTCATTAATGCGAGGATGAGTCGTTAAGCATGAGCAAATATTGACCATATTTTAATAATTTGAAGCTTCGCTATGGTCACGAACGGGAACTGCGTCCAGCGAAGTTGTGTCAAATTTCTCCGGTTTTATTCAATAAAAATAAATTTTTGTTACCCACCGCAGAAAACTTTGGCCTCAGGAGGGAGCTTTCTGTTTACCGCAACGCTGCTCGGAATTCAAAAGTAATTACGTTACGTTTTATGCAGTGATTTCCCGACGTAACGAGCCGGCTTCTGCAGTGATTGTGGGATTGGTAGAAAAGTTTACCTCTCACAACACCTCCGTCCGATACGTCGCCGATTCGCGTGATACAATTATTTCAGCCACCAACATCGGCAAGTTACAATTTGTCATCGAATGGATTACTCTAGCTTCAGGAGGGAATCGCGGGCATGTCTACCAGGATCGGAACCGCCACCACTTCACTGAATGAATTTTCTAGTTGTTTACTGCCGCGATTGCTTGTTTGTATTGAATCAGTCAGTTTTGTAACTTCTTGTAATAATGGTTTAGTTTTAATCTTGCCACGTGGCTTGGCACTAGCGAAACGGCGCTTTACATTTGGGTGATTCGGAACAAAAGATTCCGGACGCCTGTTTACCGTCATAATCAGGCAAACCAGCGGCAAAACTGTGTGCACTCCTCAGTCAACACAATGCTGCGGAACTTTTTAATTGGATTGGAGAAAAACTAGTGTTTAACCGGAAACTGGTTTGGAATAGTAATTAATTATAATTATTAGATTGACAAAAATCCACCGGAAACAATGTTCGGTTCGGAGGTTACTTTGTACCTCGATAGTTTTGTGCACGAACCTTACTTTTATACGTTAACAATGTTTCATTTCGAATGAAACTTAATATTGACCTCTAACTGTTTTCAATTTTGACGAAACGTTCCACATGTTTTTGGTTTTGAAGACTAAGTCTTTTCAACAGGCATTTTTGAATACACGCAAATTACGATTGGAAACTTGGAACATGGAACTGAAAATCGCTCTGCTTTCCGGTATGCGACAGGATAATCTACGACGAGCTACATCCACGCAATTTCGAAGTCGTAGCGCTGCAGGAACTTTGTTGGGCAGGACAGAAGGTATGGAAAAGCGGGCACCGCGTGGCTACTTTTTACCAGAGTTGTGGCACCACCAGCGAGCTGGGAACCGGCTTCATAATACTGGGCAAGATGCGCCAACGCGTGATGGGGTGGCAGCCGATTAACGCAAGGAGTGCAAGTTGAGGATAAAGGGCCGGTTCTTCAACTACAGCATCATCAACGTGTACTGCCCACATTATGGAAGACCCGACGACGAGAAGGAAGCGTTCTACGCGCAGCCCGAGCAGGTCTACGATAGCTGCCCGCGAGGGGACGTGAAAATCGTCATTGGGAGCATGAATGCTAAGGTGGGAAGGGAGGCAATGTACAGACCGGAAATCGGAGCAGATAGCCTGCATTCCGTGTCTTATGATAACGGCCATCGTAAACTTTGCGGCCTCCCGTGGTATTGTAGACCGAAGTTCCTTCTTCACCCGCAAAGGTATCCACAAATCCACCTGGAGATTTCCCGACCAACGGACAGAGAACCAAATGGACCACGTTCTAATCGACGGCAGGTTCTTCTCCGACAACATCAACGTTCGCACCTACCGCAGTGCGAATATAGATTCGGACCACTATCTAGCAGCTGTGTGCATGCGCTCAAAACTATCGATGGTGTATAACACCCGCCGGAGTCGAACGCCGCGACCAAATACTGAGCAACTTCGGGACGCCGAGGCTGCACAGGAACACAGCAGCAGCTGGAGGCAGCGCTACCCACGGAAGAGCAGCTTGGCGCAGCCACCCTTGAAGATGGCTGGAGGAGCATCCGATCCGCCATAGGTAGCACTGCTGTAGTGCTACTAGGTACAAGCGCCCCGAATCATAGAAATGACTGGTTTGACGGCGGATGCAAACGGTTAGTCGAGGAGAAGAATGCAGCACGAGCGAGAATGCTGCAGAGCGAACGTGGAACGATACCGACAGGCGCGGAACAGCCAAAACTCAGTTATCCGAAGGAAGAAGCGCCAGCTGTACCAAGCTGACGACACTCGGAAGTTCTGAAACTGAACAGCTCCCGGAAAGGCTTCGTGCCGCAAGCCAATATGTGCAGGAGCTTGGATGGCAACCTCCTTACAGACGAGTGTGAGGTGATCGAAAGGTCGAAGCAGCGCTTCGACGAGCATCTAAACGGCGATGCAGTAGAGCGGGAGGACTGTATGGCAACTGATCTTGGTGAACGAGCAAAAGACATCAGGATTCCAGCTCCCCATCTCCTGGAGGTGGAGGAAGAGATTGGCCGACTGAAAAACAATAAAGCTGCTGGAATGGACCAACTTTCCAGCGAGCAATTGAAATACGGTGGAGTAGCACTGGCTAGAGCTGTGCTCTGAGTCATTGTCAAGGTTTGAGAGGAAGAACGAGTACCGGAGGAGTGGATGGAGGGTATTGTGTGCCCCATCTATAAAAAGGGCGACATGCTGGAGTGCTGCAACTATCGGGCAATCACCCTGCTGAACGCCGCCTACAAGGTACTCTTCCAAATACTCTGCCGTCGACTATCACCATTTGTGAAGCAGGTCGTGGGGCACTACCAGGCGGGATTCATGGGTGCCCGCGCCACTACTGATCAGATATTCGCGGTTCGGCAGATTATGCAGAAATGCCGCGAATATAACGTACATCATTTGTTTATCGATTTTAAATCGGCGTACGACACAATCGATCGGGACAAGCTATGGCAAATTATGCACGACTACGGATTTCCGGACAAACTGACGCGGTTGGTCAAAGCGACGATGGATCGCGTGATGTGTGTAGTTCGAGTTTCGGGGGCACTTTCAAGCCCCTCCGATACCCGAAGAGTTCTAAGGCAAGGTGATGGTATCTCGTGCCTTCTGTTTAACATTGCCCTGGAAGGTATCATTAGAAGAGCGGGGATTAACACAAGTGGCATGGTATTCCAAAAGTAGGTTCAACTGTTTGGTTCCGCCGACGATAACGACATTGTGGCTCGGACCTTTGTAAGGATGGCGGATACGTACATCGGACTAAAGGCTGAAGCCAAACGGATTGGACTGGTCATCAATGCATCGAAAACGAAGTACATGAAAGGAAGAAGTTCACGAGAAGACAGTGCTAACCTCCCATCTCGAGCTCAAGTTAGTGGTGATGGAATCGAGGTGGTTGATGAGTTCGTGTAACTGAGCTCACTGGTAACTGCCAACAACGATACCAGCAGAGGAATGTAACGGCGCATTATGGCCACGAAATCATGCATACTTTGTTCTCCGGAGGACGCTCCGATCGAGTAAAATTCGTCGCCGCACCAAGTTAATCATCTACAAGACGCTGATCAGACCGGTAGTCCTCTACGGGCATGAGACATGGACTATGCTTGTGGAGGACCAACGCGCCCTTGCGGTCTTCGAGCGGAAGGTGTTGCGTACCATCTTCGGTGGACTGCAGATAGAAAACGGAGTGTGGAGAAGGCGAATGAACCACGAACTGCAGGAGCTGCTTGGGGAGCCATCTATAGTCCACACCGCTAAAATTGGCAGGTTGCGGTGGGTTGGGCATGTTGTAAGGATGTCGGACGACAGTCCGGTAAAGATGGTTCTTGAAACCAATCCGTCAGGGACGAGACGGAGAGGTGCACAGCGGCAAGGTGGATCGATCAGGTGGAAGACGACCTGCGGACCCTATGCAGACTGCAGAACTGGCGAACTGCAGCCATGGACCGAGTGGAATGGAGACGCCTCTTATGCACAGCAACTACGCCACGGCTTGGGACTGTCTGGTAAGTATCACCCGTTAATGGATTTCAAGTGAGGTTCCTAACACCCTGTATACTGTATGGTACTGTTGCTTTTACCAGCATGTTTTCTTTCAAGGCATCAATTTTTATTACGCTCTAAGAGCAGGTTTAGAAATTCGAGACATTAAATTAGTCTAAGTTCATGAAAGCGAAATTGTAGGGTTATAACATGTGCATTAGGGTGGGGAATCGTTATATGGAAAAAACGAAACTTGATAGCAGAAAGCCAAGCCAGAACCAGCAGAACCAAGTTTTTTTCATTCTATTTTGAGCCCCAAACAATCCTAAATTTATCGGAATTCGATTGGTTTAGTCTCCGCTTGGCACATTGCATTTCAAATTTATATAGAGATTTGTATGGAAAAACCAACGTTTTTGCATTTTCCATTCTAAAGAGCTCAAAGTGGCTCAAACCATAGGTTTCATGACTTTAAATAGTAGGTTTTTCTGCCAACACTGCCAGTGTGCCGGCGTTAGTCAGATTTCCATCAGAAGTAACCTCTAAAAGTCGTAGTAGATTCTACCTACGCCTAGAATACTGACCTGAATTTGTTTGTTTGATCCAGATGAGTGTATAAACTCGTTACGACAGGTTATTTCTGATGGGAATCCTGCTGGCGCCGGTACATTGGTAATGTTGGCAGAAAACAAGATTTTCTGCATTTAAATCGACATACTCAACTTTGAACAGCTATAGCTTAGGGACTTCCTAGCTCTGCAGTGCCTTCTGCAAAGTTGTTAGGCGTCTTAAGTACCATACTTTTGCATAATGTAGTGCATTATTAGATCATAATTGAGATCTCTAGAAAGGTAAATGCAAAAAAAGTAGGTTTTCCTATATAAATTTTCATACAAATTTGAAATGCAATGCGCCAAGCGGAGACAAAACCAATCGACTTCCGCTAAGTTTATGGTTGTTTGGGGCCCCAAAAGGAACCAACAAAACTTGGTTCTGGAAAATTGATAACTTTTCCCCACCCTAATGTGCATCCACTTGGTCTCAGTAGACAGGTTACTACGTTGATCGCGCGGTGTACGTTGAATATTTTGAAACTCATTTTTTCTCAGCTTTCCAATGCTGGTCTCAGATCGAAAATCGGTAGTTGCGAACACGGTCAAAGTTACATTTTTCTGATATAATCCAAGATGGCGGCCAAATTCAAGATAGCGGCCTGAGTTCTGTTCACTTCAAATGAAAGCCCTTTCATTCCTCTTAACAGAAAAGTGCTACTTGTAATACTTTACATAACGAATTTTAGAGGTATAGCTCAAATAATACATCCAGAATTGCTAAATTTTCAACTTTTCTGAAAACTGTTTCAACTCTTGATGACTAAAGGGTCAACAAATTCGATCAAACAAAAAAGACATTATCATTTTTTCTCAATTTGTAATAACTATGTGCATCAAATTTGAAAGACCTTGTGCACTTAGTGGCCTAGTTTCAGCGAGACTTGCTCAAGTTTTCAGTTTCAACTGAGAATCTATCACTGACAGTGAAAATTTTCAACCCTGATATTGATACTGAGAATATCCCAGGGAATGGTTGGTGTCTATTCATGTCGTCTGTACCAACAGGGAGACAACTGGGTATATATTTGCATCCACTTTGAGAACCGCTCACTGATTGGCTGAAATTGAAAACTCCGGGTGCGTTCAAATTCATCATCAGGCTTTCTGTTTTGATTTTGTTAGTGTTGCTGAAACACATGTTTTGAAGTTTTGAATTATAGTTCTCTATGATTTCACCTGTTAAACTTCAAAATATTCTTGTGAACATTCAAAATACAAAGCATTCAAATACGGGCATAGTAAGAGATCCCATTCGGATCATCTCTTATATCAATTTCCAAAAGATCCAAAAGTACGCAAGGAGTGGACAGGGTTTTGCGTGAATCATAAGAACGACATACTGCTGCTCAATGTCGGACGGAAGTAAATTGTGTAGTGTGAGCTTATTTACACTGAATCCGTTCTGTATTAAGTTTGTTGAGGCACATTGCTTGTGCGAAAAGTACAATCTAGAAGAGTCAATGAACCATAATCATCGATGGATGACACGTTCGTTTTTAAGAATATTAACCTTCTAGTGCCAAATGTCGTTTTTTGGCGGGCTTCCGTCAAACCTCTAAAAAATTTCAATAAATACTTAAAAAGTGTTTATGTAGTGATAGTGATTTTACCGAAGCCCGTCTAGAAATTAATTTGAGCACTAGAGGGTTAATGATGCAGATTCTCCTGTAACCGTCTCCCTAAGACGGTAAATCTATTATCTGCAGGAGGAATTGTGGATAATGATGATAAAAAGCAATAAAACATTAAAGTATTTTCCGTGTGAACGGCATCACTTCCGAAAAATATAACAGGGATCATCGAAGAAGAGTAAGAAGCCAGTTGTCGCCCCTCAGGTCTGTACTAGGAATGCTCGCCTGTGATTGGTTCATTGCTCGCGTAAATTTGTCCTTGATACTTTCTATCAATTTTACCGCTTGGCAATGAAATAATAATTAGCCAGTTCGGAAGGGCATAAATGCTTCAGAAACATAAATGAAGTTTTACCGTAATCAAACCTTAAAGCCACGAAATTGGCGAGTATTTACTCTGCGGCTTTTAGACGCACTTTCGAGCTGGCTGAGGGTACCAAATTTCGTATGAATATTTGAATAGTTACATTCTTTAAAGTTTTTCCAGTTTGAGTTCTGGCCTAGAATCAGAGTTTTCAAATACTGATTGAAAGCTTGACTAATACGCCTTCACATATATATCACAAAGCAAAAAAGTTAATAGAAGGCAAATAACCGCATATTTCAGTCATCTACGGAGTCACAAAAAACTATAATAGTTGGGAACTTGCTGAACGAAGAGAGTGAGAGTTTTGTTTCAAAAATAATAATCAACATTTGTTTGACCAAAGGAGGGATAAATTTACTTTGGAGCAGTCAAAGATTTCTGTTTTTAAATGTTGCAATTTTTTTTTTGAACGACTTGTTTTGTCATTCTTAGGCCGTTACAAGTTTTAATTTTATTTTATTTGAACCACACCTTCCCCGGCTTCAGGAATGTTGAAATTGAAAGCAGGAGAATAAAATATTATTATATTAGTTTGCAGTTATGCTCAATTCAGCATGAATAAACGATAAGTTAGCGACCGATAGTAATAATAATAATGTGCTATTTTTCAACATCAATTTCTTGTTTTGTGTTTCTTCACCATACCCAGACCACCCCACCCCCCTCCTCCCACTTGTCTAACTTTGCTAACCCTGGACATTAAAACAATTCAAAACATGTATCAGCCTTATAAAAAAAATAGACATTTTCCTTTCTGTTGAAGGATAGTAGAATCTAGTCGCATATACTAAGCAACTTAGTTTGGAGAAATGAGCAAACATAATAAATTGTTAAACACAAAAAATTAGAATAATTCCTTGACCTATGTTCAATTTTCTTTAAGTTTTTCATAAAAAATTACATGCTTTCAGCCAAACCGAACCTGCCTTTCATGCATTTTTAATAGACGCGTTCTAATGCGAATGCCGTTTGAATTGTTTAGTGAACCTGGAAGCTCCAATCCAAACTAAACTTGGATTAGTTTCCATTCCTCAGCACCGACAATTCTTCGTCGATTGTCGCTGTCATAAAACAGCCGAGCGCCCAGCGTACAATAGAATATTTTATCACCCTTTTCGGAAGAGGCAGGGCAACGTACTTATTGAGTTTCTCATCCGAGTGAATGATCTCACTGCACCAAGTAGGTAATGCAATTTGCTTTATTTGCTCTGAGGAAGTTGTGCAACGAAATTGAACAAAGTAAAAACGAACGAAGCCGAAGAACGGCCAGACGGCGAATCTTTTTGAAGCTGCTTCTCAGCCCTGCAGAGCCTTAAGTCTGGCTATGGTGGCCTCTAGGAAAGCCGCATTAAAATCTGGATCCTTCGGCGGGTTGGCTAGGATGATTTCCAGCCCCTTGAGGACGTGTTCCGGTGGGGGAGGCTCCACCGGAAGATGAGCTCCCTGCGGCTGGAATCCGCCCTGGTCAGCCACATAGGCGAGCTGTATTTTGTCTCCTTCGGGGGCGGTGTAAGAAAATTCTCCAGTTGCGCTAGCCCCGTCAGAGCTACTTTCCGATGCTTTGATCCCGTTGCTTGTTTCATATGCGAAGCTGTACGATCCATCCGGGTTAAGCAGCTGGTCCTGTCTGACTATGGTGGCAGTGCTTTCCGGTCCGCCGTTCGAGGCAGAAATTCCATTTTTTCGCTGTGGTGCAGCCAGAGCACATGTAGCTGCCATCAGCCATAGTGCCTGTGAAGAAACGGAAAAAATAATGTAAAAAGTTGATATAACGTCAACAACAAAGTTTAAAAAAAAAAACAGCTCACCAATTGCTTATTCATGGTTTCTTAATGTTTGCAAATCTTGAAGGAGAGTTGTACAATCTAATTCTGTTCGTCTTCTGTTGCTGGTCCGGTAGTTCTCTATAGTTTATATAGGAAAGCTGACTTCTCAAAATCTACCTAGATTTGAACTTTAAATGCAGCAAAAACCTATGCGGGTACTTGCCAAACGAGCTTTGCCAGTACGGTGCAGCACATGTTGCACATACCAAAACCGAACTTTTCTGCGAACGCATCTTCCCCCTTAATTGCACCCCGCTCCAACCTTATCCAATTTCGATCAAACCAGATTGTGGCACGCGCCACGAACCACTACATGGATTGTACACTAATTGCTCGGGTGGTACACCTACACAACCCACGGGAAATTGATTGAGCGGTAATAGGAGTCGGTTAGCTGTTGAGGGCAGTTATGTTCAAATAAAAAATCCAAACTGTTTCACACCATATCATGAAACATCCTGTGCATGACAATGGAAACAAAATAATCATGGTCCTTCAATCACTCGACAGCAATTAACGATGATAATAATTCAAAATTGATGGCTACTTTAATTGCCCAAAAGAACCACTTCACGTTGGCGTTTCTGCTCAGAGTATTTTTTTTCTCTACCGGCAATACCAGTGCTACGATTTATGCATAAATTGCGGTTGACCGGTTGCGACTTGTGATGCCACTGCGTACACTGGATGCCGGCTTGTTGACCTATGATGACATCGGTCGGTCTCGGTTCGCGTTCTCCACCTGTAGATGGCTAATATATTTTAGTTTAGCACTGCTGCTGATTGGCCAGCCCACAAGCAGCAGAGGCGGCACATTTTACAGTTGTCCAGTTGTTGTGAAATTGAACCTTCGGCTGCGGCAGTGGAAGTGTCATCCGCACGACGGGGTTATAAAAGCAGATATTTTTCATGTGTAGTTTTTTATCTTTCGTGTTCAATTTTGGTTGAATATTTTTAATGCTTATAACTTTTATAATACTGTGGATTAGAATTTATTCCGAAGTTCGTTAAACGAATTATTAAGGAACATAACAATTCAAAAACTCTAAAATATTGAAAATAAAATCGAGGACGGGTGTTCCACAAAAAACTCTATTTTGTCGTGTTTAACTACAGATAGAACATCGCAATATTCATAAATTGTTTTTCTTTTAAAATTTTCCACAACTTTGCTGAAGGAGGCAATCCGGTATATTGAAAATTAGAAAAAAAATTTTTTTATCTAACTGTTAGGTGGATTGATCGAAAAAATGAGAACGCCGAAAGTGAGGCCTTGTTCTATGAATTAATTTTGCTGCAGACATTGAGTACATAAGATCAATTTTTCATAGTAAAATCTAGAACGATCAGGATTTTTCGAAATTAGACCACTGTGCACTGTGGGATTTTCAAATAAATCTTTCCACCAATTGTAAATGTCTAGAAATATAATACTTGGAATGTGTAGAAACTATTTTGGAAGTTGTTTCATAAAATTGTGGCTGAAAAACGTGCTTTGCATTAAGTATTACGTCGTTTTTATATCACTTTTTTGTACTTTACAACCTTCAAAAGGGCATTACTCGAAAATGTACCGTACGATGATTTTGAAATTTTGACCAGAGATTCTGGACGTCATAACGAATCGAATGCTGTACTCAGATTCTTTGGTGCATTTTTTTTTGTTATAACGGTCTGTGGGAGCACCGTGCGTCGAAAATCAGCAAAATTGCGCAATCTTATGGGTAGATGAGATGACCGTGTAACGTTTGAAAAGGTAAGATTTCAAATGTTAATATCTTTCATAATAAAGGACTAAATGTAATAATCAATGTGTTGTTCGATAGATGAAATGTACAAGATTTTTGTTGTATGTTTGTTTGTGGTGGTTTATCACCACCATTTTATTAGGTATTACCAGGTGAAAATTTAGAAAATATTTCAAAAACGTATGTTCACATATATATTACCTAAAATTGACTCGATTCCCTAATGCAGATAAAAGTACAGTTGACTGCAGTTATACGGGCTCTTGTTATTGAAGGCAGCCAATTTGCATTGCGTTCGAACAAATCTTTTGGATTAAGTTGCAACAACCTGATAGTGTCAATGATGTATCAGTACTTTTACAATTTTTACCGTAGTGAAATCTAAAATATCTCTCCTGAGAGATAATAAACTGAGGAGAACATTCTCACATGAGAGCGTATTATGCACAATAGCCAGGGTTACCATTTGGTCGGAGTTAAAAATCAGGACACCTTTTTTTCTGGTACAAATTTGATCTAAGCTATTTTCATTCTTTGAGATATCAATAAATAAAACCACAATCTGAGATTTGCACTGCAACATACGCCAAAACACTCATTCATTTATTTAACGTATTTCTCAGACGATTCAATTCTGCAACTTTGATTCATCAGGCGTAAGTAGATACACATACATAAGACATACGTAACGCTGGCGTTTTTTCTGGTACACGTTGCCCCATAGTACTCCGAACCTCATCCTGTCCAACTGCTCGACAAATAATGAACAAAATGAATTTTCTTTTTTTCGGCTTTATCGGGTTCCAAATAAAATCCCATAAAAAACTGTCAAAAAGTGTCAAAAGCCTTTTACAAAATCAATGCAGCATTTTTCGAATGGGAACGAGACAAATGCAGGGCTGCGCAGGTACACGGCCTTTATAAACTACTCAAACAGTGATTTTATTCAGAGGGTGGTACCAATTCGAGTAGTTCTTTTTGGGCCAACCTCTTTGGAAGATTTCTTCCTGGGTGTTACGTATGTCTTATGTATGTGGTAGATACCTAAAAATGTAGCACACGTAAGCTGTTTGAAATTACACTTAACAACTGTCAGATGTTTACGGGTTCAACGACTAGACAATTTATCCCGTAAAGATTCAACCAAAGAAAAAATTCGTTCAAAATGAGTCCGTTTCTATCCGGGGTCAAGATGAGTACTGAACAATCTTCACCATTTCTGAATATCTGGCATCATTCAGAAAAATCAGGACAAATGCTAAAATATGAAAAATAAATCAGGACGCTCTAAACGGGTCTCAAAATCAGGACATGTCCTGCTAAATCAGGACGGATGGTATCCCTAACAATAGCTATACAGCAAAGCTCACTGCAATGATTTTACAGTGAGCTCCTTGAGTATATATCTAATTGGGGAGCATCTAGGTAGGAAAGTAGATTGGGTTTTTTGCTGAGTTTGCTTAGCATCTCGAAACTGAAAAAAAACAAATCTTGGCGCCACTCACTATCACATTTTGCTATGAAAAACTCGAGTTGTCTCTATTGTAACATTGTATTGAAAAAAAAATGGACTTTTTCTGATAGAAATAAAAAAACTAAGACACACAATTGAATTTGCAGCTCAGAGACCAGTAAATGGGACGGCTGCTTCCTGACATGTATGTCCATTTTCGCCAAGTACTTTTTCACTGTTTGGCCCGGCCATGCGCACGCAGCAATGTACCCACTTTTCCCTCGATATCTTTTTTCAGCATCCTTTGGAGCTTCTTGTCGCTCGGAGTCGTCGGCCGTCCGGAACCGGGTTCTCTTTCGATGCTCTGATTGTTGTCCAACAGTGCCAAGTGCCACACTGGACAGTATCAATACACTGCTTTCTGAATTGAAGACGGAAATTAAAAAAGTAAATATTAACACAAACAATGCGTCGGCAAAAACCATAAATCGCATTTCGACGCTGTTCGGCGAACTTGGCCATGACTCCATATCGGACATATCGGACATTAGCAAAGAAAACCGGCAGCACACAAAGAACATACAACAGCACCTGGAAAAAGCATTTACTAATATAGAATCAAAAATTGACAATATGGAACACCAATTAGAAGCTATACAAAATAAGAAAACAAACTGCAGTACAACGGCGCAGGAACTAATTAATGAATTAAAAGCGCTCAAAGAATCGAATTCACTCCAGCCAAAAACAGACAATCATCCCAGTCTGGCTGAAGAACTTCGCCTTTCGTTGCCACTTCCAGAATCGGACTCAGAAGAACACCGTACTCCAAATTTCACATCAGGCTGGCGCCTAATTGGCAATAAAAAAGTATGGAAACGCGACTGGACTGAATATGACGCCAGACAGCGTAAAAGACGCATGCAGGAAAAGCAAGCAGAAAAGGCCGCTCGTAAACGTATGCAGCAACGCAAACGTCAGCAGGAAAACTCAAACCCTATCAGCATAAGTAACACCTATAAACACGGAATAAACCATTTCGCCTGCAACTCAAAGAAAATTGCTGAAATGCCAAAACAACCATTACCCTCGGACAAAGACCTCCTGGCAGCTGCACGCGTTCAATTTGCTGGGCCGCCGAATTCAGACATAACATCAAAATTTATAAATTTCCAAAAAGGCGAAACTATCAACCCATATCGGACAGAAAAAAATGCAACTAACAATGAAAATTCTGCACCGGCTCCTGCCAGCAACGCCAGCATACAATCAGCACCGCAAGACAGCCAATTTGAACTTGACCCCATGCGTCCACCAATCGTCCGACTTACGCAGCAATCATCGAATGGCGACGAGCGCTTTTTGAAGGCTAGACTCCGCGACCCAAAAGTAATGCATATTACACGCCTATATCTCGCATACATGAAGGACCAACCATCATCTGTATGCGTAGAAGGAATGACACCAACCAGTATAAGAATGCTTCTCGCATCCGAAGGACTGCCGACATCTCCAGAACAGCTCCAACGCGTCTTTATTGAAGTCCATCAGGAATATGGACTCACGCCAGCCGAAGCAGTAGCCGACCTTCAATCATATCGTCATTTTTTATCAAATGAACGCACGCACCGTCTTCAACAACTTCGCGAAAGTGTAAATAAATTTAGTACAAATTTTCGCAAGAAAGGACGCCCTCTTCTGAGGCAGAACCATTATATTTAAACATAAGTAATAACTTGACTAACACTTCTTCGCTTCCTCGACAGAATGCGACTGAAATTCTTATCTATTGTCAGAATTTCAATCGCATGAAAAGCCCGAGCAAAATGAAAGAAATTCAACAAAATCTATTGTCGTCATCTTTTAAAATAATTTTAGGAACTGAAAGTAGCTGGGACGAAAGCGTAAGAAGCGAAGAAGTATTTGGAAACAATTACAATGTATTCCGGCACGATCGGAATTTGTCTACCAGTCAAAAAAAGTCAGGCGGTGGAGTCCTCATTGCCATTAATGTAGACTTTACTTCTGAAGAAATAATATCCGACAAATATAAAGAATTTGAACACGTATGGGCCAAAGCATTTATTGCTGGCGAAGAACATATCTTCTGTTCTGTGTACTTTCCACCGGAACATGCTCATAAACATTCGTATGAATTATTTTTCAAAACTCTAGAATCTATTATGTCTAACATGAAACCAGAAGTAAAACTGCATGTCTATGGCGACTTCAACCAACGTAATGCAGACTTTATTGTAGACATTGAAAATGAATCTATCTTACTCCCAGTCGTAGGCGAAAACGAAACACTGCAGTATCTTTTTGGCAAATCCTCAGAACTCGGTCTATATCAAATCAATCATGTCAAAAACAAACAAAATGCTTATTTAGACCTATTATTCACAAACTGCACTGAAGACTTCTGTGTAGATGCATCATTGACTCCCATCTGGAAAAATGAAGCATTCCACACAGCAATTGAATATTCAATAGTAATGAATAACACTTCGTACCCCAGCGACTGCGAGTACGAGGATGTACCGGAATACCACAAAACTGACTTCGAACAAGTCAAACGTAGACTTCGCATAATAAATTGGCGTAGTATAATTTGTAAAGAAGGAAATGTCAACGTAGAAGTATCAAAATTTTATGAAATAATTAATCAAATTATATCAGAAAATGTACCTCTAAAGAAAAGAAGACGAACGAACACCAACAAATATCCAGTGTGGTTTAATCCACAATTGAAGAACCTAAAAAATAGAAAACAAAAAGCACATAAAATATACAAAAAAGACAGCAATAGCGAAAATCTTCAAAATTACCAAGAAATTTGCTGTCAACTTGACGCAGCCATTAAAATTGCACATGAAGAACATAATCGTAAAATCGAATATCAAATCAAGTCTTGCCCTAAGAACTTCTTTAATTACGTAAAAACCAAATTAAAAAGTAACAACTTTCCATCACGAATGCATCTTGACAGTAATGTAGGACAAACTAGTAATGAAATATGTAGTCTTTTTGCCACTTTTTTTCAAGAAATTTACACCAAATATGAAGAAACAGATCGCGACCGCGAATACTTCTCGTATTTTCCTGAATTTTCGAATTCTTTATCTGTCAATCAAATATCTGAATTCGAAATTCAAAACGCACTTAAAAATTTAGACGCTACGAAAGGTCCTGGACCTGACAGAATAGCTCCAATTTTTCTCAAAAATTTGGCAGAAGAACTATCTACACCATTACAACACCTTTTTAACATGTCCCTGAAGAATGGAATTTTCCCAGAACTCTGGAAAACCTCATATTTAGTGCCAATTTTCAAATCTGGCGCTAAATCTGACATTCGTAATTATCGTGGAATTGCCATTATTTCATGCATTCCAAAATTATTTGAATCAATAATTAATGAAAAAATCTTTCAACAAGTAAAACACCAAATTACAACTCAACAGCACGGCTTTTACAAAGGCCGATCAACTACCACAAATCTTTTGGAATTCATAACTTTCACTCTGACTGTAATGGACAACGGTAACCACGTAGAAGCTCTTTATACGGACTTTAGCAAGGCATTTGACAGAATCGACATACCATTATTACTCTTCAAGCTCGAAAAATACGGAACTGAAACAAAATTTTTGGAATGGCTGCAGTCATACTTAACAAAACGAACACAAATAGTCCTTTTCAAACCCAATAGAAGTAACTTCTGGGGTTCCTCAAGGTTCCCACCTGGGCCCTCTTCTTTTTATATTATACGTAAATGACATTTCCTTTCTTTTTAAGTCAATACATGTGCTTGTATATGCTGATGACATGAAGCTCTTTATAGAAATAACCAATGCAGAAGACTTCGAAATATTCCAGAACGAAATTAATGTATTCTACACTTGGTGCAACAAAAGCCTATTACAACTCAACATTAAAAAATGTAATTCAATAGCCTTTAGCAGAAAAACAGTAACACCACCAACAAACATTTTCTTAGGAAACCAACCAGTAGAAAAATGCAAAATCGTTAGGGACCTAGGCGTAATCTTAGACTCCAAACTCACATTCATAGAACATTATAATACAATTATCAACAAAGCAAATAGTATGCTGGGCTTTATAAAACGCTTCGGCCACAATTTTCAAGACCCATATACAATCAAACTATTATATATTACATACGTCCGACCAATTCTGGAATATTGTAGCATTGTATGGAATCCCTATATTGCCACACATGAAGAACGCATTGAATCTGTCCAAAAACAATTTCTTTTGTACGCGCTTCGTAAGCTAAATTGGACATCATTTCCCTTGCCATCATATGAAGCACGCTGCATGCTTATAGACATACAAGCACTTAAAGAACGCCGCGATCTTTCAATGCTTTATTTTATCAATGACATTATTTCTCAACGCGTGCAATCTACTCAATTATTATCACAACTAAATTTTTATGCACCCAGTCGTCAATTAAGAAATCGTAAAATATTTTCGGAAAATTCTCACAGAACAAACTACTCAAAAAATGGCCCAATAAATCGCATGATGCGTCACTATAACCAGCACTGCGAAAATATCGACATCACCATGGGCAGAAATCAAATAAAAAAACGACTAACTACTGGAAATAATGTATAGAATATAAGAAAGCATTGTATTATTATAACTGTAGTCTACATTTGCTTGACGAAATAAATTAATAATTAAGATGCAGGAACAGGCGTATCCGGTGTCCACAAAGTGCCGCACGAAGTTCATTCTCGACGCGGCGGGTAACATTCTTTGAACGCACACACTTCTGAACGGAGTAGCTTTACTGTTTTTGCCACCACGGTTTAATTTCGACTGATGGAGTTGTCATATTATTTCTGCTGACTTATGGGTTATTATGATTGATGCTGCATGAGTGGCTTCTTCAGTGCGTGTTAATGTAAACCCATGAAAAGTCAGCAACTTTTGTCCGTTTCTTTCAATATAAACGTTATTATCTCAGCAGTGCACTTTGTGGTGTAATTTCTGCGTATTCACTTCAGAGTGATTCACCACTCCTGTATCGTTCGGCTGTGGCGTAAGCAGCAAGTGAGTTAATTTTTTCTACGAGCGGTAGTGGAAAGAAGAAAGAAGCGTTGTATAAGAAATGACTACACACGCAGCGCTCATGCCGGAGAAGAAGCGCACGGTTAATTTTACCTCTGCTCTTTTCGCATAAAAAAATAAAGCAAAGTCTTGGTGCTACATTCCGATTCGGAACTTGATTTTCTGTTTGTTTTATACACAGACTTCGCAGTCAACTGTTCAGTGTACAGGACAATTGCGGGTCTAGCACTACGATCCTACTGACACTAACAGCCTTTCCCAAGCCAAGGCTCGATCTCACGACGACTGGCTTGTTAGGCCAGCGTCGTACCTCGAGACCGTCTGGGAGAATCCCTTTTCGTCTATTGAGGAGACTAACGAGCCTGCTGTTCATCACGCAAATATTCCGGGTCCAAATATACATTTTCAATATAATCCATTTTCAAATATTTCAAGCAGTATAAAATTATCTTTATTAGGCTCTTCAAAAAAAATGAACTCGATGTGTTTTTATAAATGACATTTTTTCTTGAAAAAAAAGGGACTTTTCAGTCATAACGATCGACCAAAGCACTGTTAGCCTTTATGTCCGACGTTTCGGTTTTTGGATTTGGCCTTCCTAAGGGGATTTTCAAATTTATTAATACATTGTTTCATAAAGCGTAGAACATTTCTAAAACATTGTTTTTTTTAAAAAAAAACACTCACACAAACTTTTATCAAATGAAGCTAGCGTTTCTTAAGCATGCATCAAACTCGTATACCCTATTTAACATACGTTTTCAGAATTTTGTGATAAAATAATTCTGATGCACCACCTAACAGAAATAAATCAGTAGTTATACGAATTTACCCAATATTGGAGGTTAAACATTTCCGCAATTTTACACCGTGGACCATGAATTCCTCATAAATATATTTTTAAGAAAAGACGTGAAAGTAACGCTCTCTCGGGCTGGAAAAGACAACTTATCTCATTTTTAGTAGTAATTTTTGAGCGTGTAATTTTCCGATTGAAATTACTGAATTTAAGTCTTACTAGACTCAATTTTAATAAATTTCTTGGATTTATTTGCGGTGATAGTGGTACGATACTAATGACATTAGCTCTCCGAAGTAGGAGTTCAGACATACGACGACTGGCTGTTGGACCAGCCGCGTACCTCACCACCAACTAAAAGGGTTTTAAGCTGTTAATGTATTCATGAGAAGCCTGTTTTGTAAGGTTTGGACCACAGCAACGAATATTTTAATTTTCTATGGTAATTGAAAAGCCCTTAGCGTACTGATTTTTATAGGTGAAACTGTTTTATTTTCCGTCACTGTTTCCATCTAGGTAGTCTGTCATTTGTTCAATGCTACGCGTGAAATCCTTCAAAATAGTCGTTTGTTTCTAACTCTACCTCTTAATTGGAGTGAAACTGCTTGCCACAGAGCCACATTTGCCACCGGGGAAACAGACAATAGTTATTTGAGGTTGAAGCTGGCGTATGCGGACGACAGGGAATCAGCGGGAAGCGCATATTTCTTTTAGTTTATCGGTTGCATCGCTGGCAGCAAGTGCAGGAGCGTTGTCTTGGTGAAAGGGTTATTGGTTGTTTTACTATGTTCAAGGTAGCCGATGAATGTCATACCTTGCAAATTGCAAAAAATACTATTTGCCACTTTACTAGAATCAAGGGCGTTTCGGACAGCTCTCATCAAGCAAAAACCAATTTGCTGACTATCTATTGGGCTCAAAGGTGTAGTGGTGGATCCTATCGATTGCGCATAGTAAATACCAGGTTCTCCGTCTAAAGTTTGGCACGTTGGTCTTTTTGATCAACTATTAAGAAACGTGTCACCCATCGCACGCACGGGCTTTACATGTGGACATTTCTCAAAAGAAAAAGGCAGCCAAAATGGTTAGATCATTTTTTATCATTTTGTTCTGTTGGTGATTCTTTTATTTTATGAAAAGGGTGAATACAAAGCTTTTTAAAGCCAGAACAATTTGTTTGATCTGTGTGACATCTTGGGTAAAGTTATCGATAGTATTTATTCGAAGTCCGTCGAACAGATCGCTAAATAAATATTAAACATTTCAAGAGTCTCGCCCGAGAACTTGATTCTTCAATTTTTTATTAAATTCGAGATACTTTCCAAGTTGTTATCGACATTTGAAATTATTGTTTATTTTTTTAAACAGGCTTATCAATAAAAATATTACATCAAATTTGATGAAATATCCACAGATAATGCATCTTTAGTTGTAGCTCAAAAAAATGTATTTCTTTTGACGAAAATTTATGTTTTCAGTCATAGCTATTTGAACCAATACTTTGAAAAAATGATGTTCCGGAGCGCTGAAAAATTTGAAAAAAAACAATAAGTATTTTCGACATAATGTCGAAACTTTCCTGAAAGTTTCGATTTGTTGTTATTTTGTGTTCAACAGATATGGGGTTTTATAATAAGTACCGCTAAGCATTTTCAAGTGAGAAGGGCTCCGAAGCCGAACTTTCTTCAGTTCTCATATCACGAAGTGCAATATAATGACCTAAATTAATAGCATGGCCGACTCTACCCATCTTATACGTTTTGTACGGTTGTCTTCCGATTTAGCATAGTTTTTTAGTGGCATAAAGTATACAATTTTCATAAAAAATTGGATAACAGACTGAACATTTTCTGATCACTTTGCGGCTAAAAATTATTTCTATCAAACTTACAAGCCTTACAGAGTTTCTGCAAATAATCGAAACTGAGATTGTCAATGGCAATACTGCGCGCCGGTTCTTGTTTGAAAATGCTGGAATGTTGCGGCACCAACTCTTAAACCCCATACCTTCTGAACAAAAAGTAACACCAACTAGAAACTTTTAGAAAAATTTCAAAATTATTTCAAAAATGCTTGTGGCGTTTTTCTAATTTTTTAGTGTCCGAGAACTTAATTATCCAACATATTGTGTCATTTCAAGAGCAATTACTTGAAAACAAATTAATATATGTCATGTAATTTAGCCAGTATTCTTGTTAAGTTTGGTACAATCAGGCAGCCCTAAAGATTTTTATTTACAACGTCATCTTATGCGTCAGACCAAAGACTTTTCATCCTATGCAGTACATGAGTTACTAGCCAACGTAGTTGGTTTCTGTTCATCCGTAGCTCCTAAACCGTCTTAAAACTGGCGAAATGCTTGATTATCTGAGATTCCCTATCAAATTATCCATAAAGTTAGATTTCCATCAATACCGCCAATCAATTCCGGTATTCTCCAGAAATCTAATTTTGTGCTGCTAACAAGTTGCTGCCAGACGAAGCTACTTTTTCACATTACTTATGCATCAACCCTCCCGCGTTGATTTCGAACGCAGATAAGAAAATGTATTCAAAGCCAATTCGGCTGGTCGCTTTTCGGTTTTGAATTGTAAACTGCCAGCCGGGAAAAAAGTTCCACCAACCAAAGTTAGCAGATATTCGCTTCGGTACTGCGTCAGCTTCCAGGATCATGCGAAACAATCAGATTAATGTCAATTTGAAGATTATGTCGTATCTCGCTCGCCAAATAAGAGCATTAGAATTGTTTAGTCAAATTTGAACCGGCTGGCGATAGACGGGTTTCAATCCCCTCCCCACGGATGGCACGAGAAACGCTTTCGCTGAGTTAAACATTCTGCAACCGGAAAAAGAGTTTATCATAGCTGATGGAAGTAGATAATAAATAAGAAGCAGGGAAAACTGGAACCCTTTCTGCGGTACCAAACAGGCTTTGTTTCTGTTTGGGAAAACAATTATCTAGAAAATATCTTGAAACCGGAGAGGGTAAAAATAGAGATTCAAACGATAAGAGGCAGAAAACTGTTTGCGATTCAAACGATAAGAGGCAGAAAACTGTTAAGAGGCAGAAAACTGTTTGCAATAGCTTCAAAAGAAGAAAAATTGTGGTTAAAGTAGTAACAGCTATGTTTGATAATTTTCATGAATATAAGATAAATGTATTACTATTCAGTAAAGCAATTTTGCTTCTCGAACCATTGAATGATGATATGCATTTTTCAGTTGCACACCCCCCGCTATAATTAATTCATATCGCCTTGGTAAAGCGTATCAGCTTATCAACAAAACAAGAAAAATAACAAGAGCAAAAAAAAGCAAACGACTTCCCCAAGCGAATCCCGCTTGGTGTTCAATTAATAAAATATTGGCTCACTTAATTATGCAGAAAACAGCTCCCGTTCTTGCTGCCACTCTGCTTCATCTTTTGGTTAAATTATTGCACTGAAGGTAGGAACTTGAACGTTTGAGTAAAGGCAAGCGAAAAACATTTTTTTCAATAAAGAAGTGAAAATTAGCCATAAAGATCTGGTCGATGATCGCCACAACGCCCGGATAACCGGAGCTAGTAGCATGCAAAAACACTCCAGCAAATTATTAAGCATCAATGACCTGCAGTTGCGGGTGGCTACGAAAGGCTGGCTCCGCCATCCTCTACCGATAGACTCACCCACAGATTCCTCTCTACCAGCGCACAGTGGTCCAATAAGGCAAAAAGTGGAACTTAATTTCATAGCGCCTTTTACCTTCATCCTAGCTTAAAAATGTCTTCGGAACAATTGTTTGTATGAATGACCCGCATAATCGCAAATTGTCAAAAAGTATGAAAAGTTTACTATCCTAAAAATAATAAAACTAACTTTTTTGTTTTAAGAGATAGAAGAATAGTTTGTTCAGCAAATTTGTAGAAAATTCAAAAATATGAAACTTTGTTGAACAAATAAAAATCCTATCTTCTTTCGGTACAAAGTTATAAAGTATATTACATGGAACTTACTTAAAAGTTAGTTTTTTATATACTTAACTTTTGTTAGTTACATTTTACACGAAAGAATTATTGGGATAAATTATTAGGGCACATAAAACACACATTTTTGCCACAGGTCATATATCTCCAGGACTTTTCCTTACAAAGTTATATCATATTTTAGCTTATTTTTTCGATAACTTCAAGAACGTATAGGGTAAAAAGGGGCTAGTGGAATCATGATGTCAATACATTTCCTTGAAGTTAAGCTGAAGTACTATAAGCTCCTTTAGGTTCCATTTGTCCCAATCCACCCATATTAGAGTACGGCGAGCATATGTTACAGTAGGTTTCATATATCCAAAATACTAACTTTTTTGTGTTAAGAGATAGAGGAATAGTTAATTCGGCAAAGTTTTGGAACGTACAAAAATATGAATCTTTGTTGAATGAACAAAATTCCTATCTTAATTGGGTACAGAGTTACATGGTATTTTCTGTAAAAGTTACTTAAAAGTTATTTTTTTGCAATTAACTTTTGTTAGCTATATTTTACAAGAAAACGTTGTTCTAAAGAAGCATTTGGACATACAAAACACACGTTTTTGTTGAAGACCACACATATCCAGGACTTTTCCTTACAAAGTTAAAGCTTGTTTCAGCTCATTTTTTCGATAACTTTAAGAACGTATAAAGTAAAAAGAGGCAAGTAGAACCATGATGTAAATACTTTTTCTCAAAGCTTAGCTCAGGTGCTCAGAGCTGTTATAAGATCCATTTGTCCCAATTCACCTTATCTTTATTCTATACGTTGTTAAAGTTATCGAAAAAATATGCTTAAATGTGCTATAACTTTGTAAGGAAAAGTCCTGGATATGTGTGGTCTTCAACAAAAACGTGTGTTTTGTATGTCCAAATGCTTCTTTAGAACAACGTTTTCTTGTAAAATATAGCTAACAAAAGTTAATTGCAAAAAATTAACTTTTAAGTAACTTTTACAGAAAATACCATGTAACTCTGTACCCAATGAAGATAGGAATTTTGTTCATTCAACAAAGATTCATATTTTTGTACGTTCTAAAACTTTGCCGAATTAACTATTCCTCTATCTCTTAACACAAAAAAGTTAGTATTTTGGATATATGAAAACCTACTGTAACATATGCTCGCCGTACTCTAATATGGGTGGATTGGGATAAATGGAACCTAAAGGAGTTTATAGTACTTCAGCTTAACTTCAAGGAAACGTATTGACATCATGATTCCACTTGCCCCTTTTTAACCTAAACGTTCTTGAAGTTATCGAAAAAATAAGCTAAAATATGATATAACTTCGTAAGGAAGAGTCCTGGAGATATATGACCTGTGGCAAAAATGTGTGTTTTATATGCCCTAATAATTTATCCGAACAATACTTTCGTATAAAATGCAACTAACAAAAGTTAAGTACAAAAAACTAACTTTTAAGTAAGTTCCATGTAATATACTTTATAACTTTGTACCGAAAGAAGATAGGATTTTTATTTGTTCAACAAAGTTTCATATTTTTGATTCTTCTACAACTTTTTTGAATAATTTATTCTTCTATCTCTTAACACAAAAAAGTTAATTTTATTATTTTTAGTATAGTAATTTTTTCATACTTTTTGACAATTTGCGATTATGCGGGTCATTCATACAAACAATTGTTCCGAAGACACTTTTAAGGAAGGATGAAGGTAAAAGACACAATGGAATTAAGTTCCACTTTTTGCCTTATTGGTCACTGTGCAGCGGCTTGTGTGGAAAATTTACGGCAGAACGAACAAATAACGACGTAATACCACGGAGTGTAGAAAAAGGGACGAATACAGAACAGCAGAAAAAAAAATCGAGGACAAAACATTGGGAAATAACGATGAAAATTTTCCACTAATTTCTGCGAGAGGCGTAATTGCAGCTGGAGGGTAAAAATTAAAATTATAATGCAAGTCATCGCTGCGATTCCCTGCGCTGGACCGTCGAGTGGAAGCAGCAAAAAAAAACAGATCTGTTGCTGGCACCATGGTAGATTATGATGATATCTGCTGCATTTGGTTTTAATCGACCCTTTCGATTAATTAGATCTTGAACTGCCACCGACAAATTAACAGGTGTTGCAATTGATTTATCGAACCAATGAATATGGAGTTAATTGAGCGGTTTATTTAACTCTTTTAATTATATCACGGAGTGGAGTTGTAATGTTACAGCAAGTTTTGCGAAATTTCAAATGAAGGGTGTCTCACATCCAATTGCTTCACAGGAAAAACGCTGTATAAAATTACCAATTGGGTATTTTGTCTTGAATATTTGCGTAGAAGTAGTTTGGAGTGTATTGTTTACAGTGTATTTTTATTGCTGTCAACGGGCAGTCAACGATGAGTCGTGTGATTAAACGGTACTACGAAACTCTGAGCATCTAGCGGAAGAAGAAATACGATCAGAATAGTTGTTCTATAAGTGATCAGTTTTAAAATCTTTAAAGGTTGACATCACAAAAAAATTTAAGTGCTTTTATTTCTGTTTGGCTCTTAAGCTGGCACTTTCTGTCATAGGGTTGCCCAAAAGATCCACTTTTTTCTAGGTTTTCAATTTGTACCTTTTGAGCCGTTCACTGATTTTGAATCACTTGGCATCAAATTGATCAAATCAAATTGAAGATAATAAGATAATAAAATGTAAAACTTTCAAATTATAACTAAAATAACAATAGCTATGCAAAAATTATGATACAATCCGTTTTTTTTTTTTTTTTTGAGAGTTTTAGAGCCTATTCCCTAACTCTATCTTTTGTATATGGTTGTTTTCACAAAGGTGTACATTTTTTCGAGAATTTGCTTTATGTACACTAAGACTACAGCGGAAAAAGTCATGTCAAATTGCAAAAACCGACTATATAAATTTTGTTTATTGGCCCAAAAAATGACCTGTGCAAAATTTTAGGTCAATCGGACATGGTTTAGAAATACCTAAAGCGCCCAAAGCTGTGATTTTTTAATCCTAGAAAATATACTAAGCGAGTAGTATATGAAATTGGGAAAAAAATTTTTTCGATGCCAAATGACTGAAAAATACATTAGACGTGTTATATATAAGTGTTATATCTAGAAAGAAAAATGCCATAAATCGACCTTCCAGGACTCTACCATTTTTTAGACAACCGAGGGAATATTTTAAAATTGGTTTCAAAAATGACTCACTACTTACTCCAAACCACATGTTAATTAATTTAATGTTTATATGGTATCCTAAACTTGATTAGGATGGTTTCTGTATTGTTTACTGGTTTCAAAACAAATCGAAATTGTTAGTTGTTTAGTTGGATAAATGCTCATTCTTATTTGCGTATTTGTATTTGACATCTTTTACTTAATGTACCACTAAGATGGACCAATTATTTTAGGGTGGTGGCAATAACATGTAATCGAAGAAGAACAAAAACAATCGAATCGCGAAAAATCAATTATTCGCTGCTATCAATACACAGTGAAAAATTTGAATATAACACGTCACCTCAAACATTTTCTCATTTAAATTTTAGTTGCTTCTGACGTAAAACACGATTTTGTTTGAAAATTATGTGCATAATCATTGGGATTTGCTTGAAATATTACGGAATTTTCAATCATAAGCGATGGAGGCAATTCTTTGTATGCGATTCGACATAAAGTTTTCTTACTGTGTAGGAACAAACTTGTTTGGTGAAGCTTTTTTCTTGTTCGGCATATGAAACATGATATTCTAAAAAATTATTTTTTGATAAGGTGGTTCCAAAAGAAATATTTGTACATTCAATTGAAAAAAAAATTAATTAAAAATTGCTCATTAATTTCCTGCTACTTTTTGAAAGTATCTGAAACATTTCTGTGTGATAAGAACGTTGCAGGTTAAGCTCGGCGCTACTGTCTATACTCCCTTCACGAACAAATCTGATGTACCGCAAGGTAGTAATCTTGGGCCACTACTTTTCATCATCTTTTTCAACGACACGGCTAGTGCTCTAGGAATTAGTTGCAGACTTGTTTACGTCGATGATCTGAAAATTTATTTGACGATTCGTAATATTGAAGATTGTTACCGTTTACAGTCCCTACTGGACTGCTTCGTGACGTGGTGTAAACTAAATGCCCTGACACTGAGCACGGTAAAATGTGAAGTGGTTACCTTTCACCGGACTCAATCACCGATAATTTATACGTACGCAATTGATGGAATGGTGCTAAGCAGAGTCGATCACGTAAACGATCTTGGCGTTATCATGGACCAAAGATTGACTTTTGAAAGACACCGCACAACGATCGTTTCTAAGACCACTAGACAACTTGGTTTCATCGCAAAAATTGGACGTGATTTCAAGGATCCCCATTGCTTTAAAGCGTTGTATTGTTCTTTAGTTCGTCCCATACTGGAAAATGCAAGTGTGGTTTGGACCCCGCATCAGCTGTCTTGAAATCTCAGATTAGAACGTGTGCAGAGAAGATTTATTCGTTTGGCTTCAATTGATTCACCCTGGCGTGATCCAGTTAATCTTCCAGCGTATGTATTGCATTGCAATGCGAGACCAAATATCGGCCCAGATAAACAACGCGTTGAGTGCCGGTGTTGAACAGTTGAGATTAAATGTTAATGAGTCTCTTGAAAAATTATTTTGTGAGCAATTTGAAAAATTGAATAACTCAGTTTTGGAATTGAATACGCGTCAGAATATAGCTGCGATGAAAGATGCTCGCGCGCGGAATGGGCCGGTTCATTCTGAATCGGACCAAATCGGCAAAAAGCGCAAAATTGAATATGATAACAACGATCAAAATGATGTCTTTGATGACGACGCAACATTTGCGGAAGTCGTTAAAAGACACAGTAAAAGTAAAAAAACGAGTACAAGTCAAATGATTAGTAATAGTAATAATAATAATGGTTTTAAACCGGCCAAACCTAAGACTCGTCCGGTTATTGTGATTAAACCTAAAGAGTCCAAACAAGCTTGCGAGGAAACTCGGAAGTTTTTGAAAACTAACTTAGATCCAAAAACACACAAAGTTAGTAATTTTAGGAACGGTAAAGATGGTTCCATTATTGTTGAATGCGCTATTGGCGAAAATGTTGAAAATGTGAAAAATGGCATTGAAAATAATCTGGGTGAAAATTACAGCGCTGTTGTACCCACATCGGTGCCAAGATTGAAAATAGTGGGCATGAGCGAGAATCTTTCTCCTGATGTTTTCATTGACTATTTAAAGAGTCAAAATGAAGGCATCACAATAAATAATATAAAAGTAGTAAATACCTTTGAAAATCCACGCTTCACTTATAACAAGTATAGCGCGGTAATAGAAGTTGATTTAGAAGCGTATAATAGCTTATTAGCTGCTAAGCAAGTGAATGTAGAGTTTGATCGATGCTTAGTACTTCCCGCGATAAACGTGTTGAGATGCTTCAAATGTGGAGAATTTGGACACAAGAGCATGGATTGCAAAAATTGTGATACATGCTCTAGGTGTAGCCAAAAGCACAAGACATCTGAGTGCACGTCTACTGTATTGAAATGCGTTAATTGTTTAAAAATGAATAGAGAGCGTAAAATGAACTTGGACGTCAACCATGCCGCATTCAGTTCAGAGTGCGTGATTTATAAAAGACTTTTTAATCAAAAGAGAAGCAGCTTGCGTTTCAATAAATAGCAAACAAGTTCCAAGAAGAGTGTGAATCACATTGATTTTCTGTATTTTAATATTGCAGGGTTGACAACAAACTACGTTGCATTACGTCAGGTTGTTGAAGATAAACGTCCACTTTTAGTGTTCTTATCAGAGACACATATTGTCGATATTGAAGCATTTGATCAATATAGTATTCCGGGATATAACGTTGCTGCTTGTTTATCACACTCTAGACAAACTGGCGGTGTTGCTATTTATGTCAGAGAATCGGTTCAGTTCGAGCTTTGCCGAAACGAAGCTAAGGATGGTAACTGGTTCTTGGGCATTACAGTAATTCGTGGCATGAAGTTGGGTAATTTTGGTGTTTTATATCATTCTCCTAATACCAGTGACCAGCGTTTCCTTGAAATATTGGAAAACTGGCTTGAGGAATTTCTTGATTTTAGTAAATTGAACATATTGGCTGGTGATTTCAATATTAACTGGCGTGATGATGCAAATTCGAATCATTTGAAGCGCTTAGTTGAATCTTTCAATTTAAAACAAAGTGTTGACGAATATACGCGCATTTCTCAGCGAAGTAGAACTTTGATTGATCATGTTTATTCCAATTTTGATTCTATTCGTTCAGTTACGAATTCCGACTTGAAAATAACCGATCATGAGACATTGATGATTAATGTATTAGATATAATGAATGATTATAATGATTTAATAAAATTGAAATGCTGGAGAAAATATTCGAAACAGGCTGTTTCGAATCTTGTTGAAAGAAGCTTGGATTTTCCAATCGCGGGCCGTAATTTAGATGATTCGGCAGCTGTTCTTACAAACATCTTGAAAAC
Source organism: Wyeomyia smithii (assembly GCF_029784165.1). NCBI lineage: Eukaryota > Metazoa > Arthropoda > Insecta > Diptera > Culicidae > Wyeomyia > Wyeomyia smithii. Next base: position 86,818,874 of record NC_073695.1, on the reverse strand, counting down.
GTGTACGAATCAATTAGTTGAACACAAATTAGTTTCTCTGAAAAACTCGAACAGCTGGTACAATTTTGATCTTTTGCGCCTTAAACGCAAGAGGGATAAATTGTACAAAAAGTTTTGTAGGTCTAACAGGCAGAATCATTGGAAGGAGTACACGATCGCGCGTAATAAGTATTCACAAACGTTAAAAAAGACGCGTTGTGAATATATACAGAGGAAGATTATTCAGCATCAATACAACAGCAAAGAGTTATGGAAAATTTTGAAATCTTTATTAAAACCTAGTAATAATAAACCGCGGTCCATAACTTTTGATGGCACATTAGAACAAACAGAACAAGTAATTGCTAGTAAGTTCAATGATTATTTCATCAATAGTGTTTCATTGATCAATCAATCAATTGAACTGGTCGATGAACCGGATGAAATAAAACAGCCGACTAACGTTAATAGTAGATTTGATGGTTTTCACCCAATCACAATGGATGACCTTAAAAATATTTGTTTTTCATTAGGTAAAACGGCTGGAGTAGACAATGTAAATGCTAGGGTCATTCAAGATTGCTTCAATGTTATTGGTCACACTCTGCTGAACCTTATTAATAAATCATTGCTAACTGGGTACGTGCCTAAAGTGTGGAAAGAATCGTTGGTTGTTCCGATTCAAAAGGTTGCTGGAACGATTAAAGCCGAAGAGTTTCGTCCCATCAACATGTTACACACGTTAGAAAAGATATTAGAACTTGTTGTTAAAGGTCAGCTGTTAGAATATTTAAACAGTAACTCGTTATTAATTCCGGAACAATCTGGCTACCGGGAAGGCCATTCGTGTGAAACCGCGTTGAACTTAGTACTAGCAAAATGGAAAGACAACTTAGAGAATAGAGACACAATATTTGCTGTTTTTTTGGATCTAAAACGCGCTTTTGAGACAATTTCTAGGCCCTTATTGTTGAACACAATCAAGCGCTTTGGAATTTCGAGTACTGCATTCAGATGGTTTGAGAGCTATTTGTCTGACAGAACTCAACGGACTGTTTTTAATGATTCGGTATCTAGTCCCGTGGAGAATGATCTTGGAGTTCCACAGGGAAGTGTATTAGGGCCCCTTTTGTTCATTATGTATATAAATGACATGCGACGAGTTTTACGTTTTTGTGATATCAATCTTTTTGCCGACGACACCGTATTATTCATTGCAGCTAAGAATGTAGAAGAAGCCGTTTCACACTTGAACGAAGATTTACGTTCTCTAAACAGATGGTTGAAGTATAAGCAATTGAAATTAAATATAGATAAAACTAAATATATGATTTTCTCGCGCACCGTTGTAAATGACGATGTCTCTGTTTTGATTGATGATGAGGCAATTGGTCGCGTTCGGGAGATTAAATATCTTGGCGTGATTATTGATGACAACCTAAAGTTCAACGCTCACATTGACAATGTCATCAAGAAAATTGCCAAAAAGTATGGAATTCTATGCCGTTTGAAAAACGAATTAACGATTAGTAGTAAAATACAGCTATACAAGTCAATCATCTCTCCACATTTGGATTTTTGCCCTACCTTTTTGTTTTTGGCCAATAACACACAATTATTGAGGTTACAGCGTTTGCAGAATAGAATAATGCGTTTGATTTTAAATTGTGATAGATTAACTTCCTCTACCTTTATGTTGGACGCTTTGCAATGGTTATCCGTGAAGCAACGAATTGTTTATTTGTCTATGGTGTTCATTTTCAAAATAATTAATGGTTTGCTACCTCAATATTTGTGTGATCGAATTGAAAGAGGAAGAGATTTTCATAGATATAACACTAGAAACGCGGATGAACTAAGAACACCTTTCTTTCTAACAAGAGCTTCACAAAATTCATTGTTTTATAAAGGTATAATTTTTTTCAATTCGATGCCAAGACATGTTAAACGTGCACCAACGCTTGCGGAGTTCAAGAGACAATGTATTTCACACGTGAAAGTTTCTGTTGTACAGAACGAAAATTAAAACTTTTATAAAATGACGAGAGTTTATCTGACGAAGTTTAAATAACGGATTTATTTTGGATGAACTATTTATTTTTGGAACCTATCTATTTATTTATTGTTCTATTGAAGAATGTAACTGACGAAGTTTTTACGAACGGATCTGATTGTGTTGTAAAATTTTATTCATATTTTATATTAGACCTTTTTTAATATGTAATGTAATAACAAAAACTACTGTGTTCGTCACGGTGGTGATGATGGATTTTTTCCTTTATGTTGTTGTAGCTTTAAAAAATAATAGAAAGTGACTACATAAGTTTGAGCCTCGCGCGCGGAATTCAGATATAAATGGATTCTTTAACAATGCTTAGAGAAAAATCATGAAGTAGTTGTGGTTAGTCTGGCTGAAGGTCATGAAAACCCTGTGCTAGTTTTGTGTAGCTCTATAGCTCTTCACATTCTTACCGATGTGAATCAAGTAATCAGTTTTTGAAGAAATTTATATCTGGAGGTAAAATCAGTTCGTTTTTTTTTTGTATAACTGATTTAAATGTGACTACATTAATTATCTATAGATAAATCGTCCAGCTCAAACCTTTGTAGGGGTATGTGGCGGGACCATCATCATCATCATCGTATGTAGATCGCTGTCGTTTGTTAGGACTTGATACGCTTGAACGTCGCCGAAAGACACAGCAGGCATTATTCGTTGCTAAGATTTTAAATGGCGAAATAGACTCACCGAAATTGCTATCCACGATAAATTTTCGCGCTTCACATTGCATGCTGAGATCTTCAACGATGCTACTAAATACATTCCATTGCACGAACTACGGTTACTACGAGCCTGCAGCATACATGGTTAGAATTTTCATCTTTTTAACTTTGGTGAATCCACACATATTTTTAAACAGAAAATTGTTAGACTAAGTTCCTTTTAACTATCGATTCATTAAGACAACTGTCAGATGATGCTATAGACAAATAAAAAATTCAACATATTTTTTACGTTTCTGAAATTAGTTGGTTCATATAGGTAAACAATCTACGGACGGTTTAGTTTAGACACACTGACAGCAACGAATCATTATCAGGCCATAAAGCAGTGCAACTGAAATTACAAAGAGAATCGTTGACAAAAAGTAGTAACTATTTTCACGAAATGTTGTGTTTAACCGTCTGACAACTTACCTACCTACATGAAAAGACCTTAGCCCTTTGCTACACGTGTTGTTGTATTTGGTACAAAACTCTGTGTTATTTCCTATTTATATTTATTATGTTTCTGAAACCACCCTGGTGAAAAATAAATGCTCCACCCCAATAAAAAATTAAGTTTATTACACCTTATAAACGATGAAATAATTTACATGTGGTCTGGAGTAAGTTTTGAGTCATAGTAGAAACCAATTCAAAAATATTCCAAGTTGTGCCCTTGCCCTTCACAACTTTGAGCGCATAGAAGCCTCCAAACCATGTCCGATGAGGCTGAAATTTTGCGTAGGTCATTTTTTTGGGCCAACAAGCAAAATATACATTCTTTGTTCTTTACATTCGATGACAAATTTATTTTTCCATACAGTCTTTGTCACCCTAATGTACCACTATGCGTCCTCCTTGAAAAGAGCTAATGCAATGCAGTATTATGATACAAACTGTATTTTGTCGTTTTGGAAGTTTCAACACCCAAGAGACCCTATCTTGTAATATTTTTTCATTGTAAATGCATTGCATTCTGAACAACATTGTAAACATAATTTTCCAATGGAGACGCATGGTGGTTATGATGAACATAGAAAATTAAGAAAATTCTGCTTCCAGAATAAAATATATAACTTCGTGAAAATTTGATATTTTGTGAAAAAATTCTTCTTCAAGAATTCAAAAAAAAATCAAACGATACGGTTTTCTGAGTCTCAAACTCTCAAAAACAGCAAAAACCGGTTTTATCATAATTTTCGCGTGGTTATTGTTATTCGAAGTACAGCTTTATATTTTACCTTGTAAGATCCAATAATTATCGTCAGATTGATGCCAAAAAACAATAAAGTCTGTTAACCGGTCAATATTGAGAAATTTTCGAATGTTAAACATTTAACAAAAACCAATTTTTCGGGCAACTCTATGAGAGGAAGGGTCACTCAAAAAATGCGGATTCAAACGGTTTCTATAAAGAACAACTTTAGCAATTTCGAGTATGATTGGAGCAAAAAAAGTTCAGGTAGATCTTTTTTGCATTAAATTACTGAGTTTATATTATTGCAAGGCGCATTTCACTGGTTAATACTGCTTTTTCCCTAGAGCGTAAACTGAGGAAAATAAGAGAATATAACTTTTAAACCATTCCTGTGTGTTTTGGTGGCCCTAAATGCCGCAGAGTAGTTGCTGGCCGGGTTCTTCGCTTTTACGTTTGCTGGTCTCTGAAGTCTTCACGCACTAACGAGCAGGTCAAGGGCACCAAAGGGGAGCTCCGTAGCCGCAAGGTTACAGAGTTCGCTTTGGTAAGCGAGTGGTCGTGGATTCGAATCTTAGTAGAATCAGGCCATTTGGTTGTCAAAGGATTTCAGCATGGGTTTATTCTCCGGCTCCCCACCACGTACCCTTCCTTCAATCTGAATTCTACAAAACCCCTGTTGACACTCCTTCTAATGCAAATAAGTCCCTATTATAATAAAACTGGTTTTGAGTAACGTATGAAAGTTCTCTACAGGGAACACAGAGGCGCTAGGTATAGAAGAGCAGTAAACTTGAAACGAAAAGGTAAAAACTTATATCACTAACTTCAATAGTGATACTGCCGCTAGTATGAAGTGCGGAGTACAGAAAACACCTGGGCAATACCACAATAGATCTAATCTCTGGTCGCAGTCGCAGTCTGGTCGCATTAGTCCACACAGGAAAAAGGGCACCAAAACTTCACAAATGTGAATAAAAGGTTATAATCTTTTTTTTTTTTTTTCAATTTGAGCTCTATGACATTATTTTTTTGCTTTTATCGACAAGTTGTCAACACTGGTTCGTCATAGAGCTCAAACTGAAAAAATTGAAGATCATAGCTTGGTCATAGCTTTGGTCATAGTTTTGGTGCCCTTAACCAGTTCGATAGTGCGTGAAGTCTCCAGAGACTTGAATGTTTCCCCGTAATCAAACGTAGAAACGACGAAACCCGTGAGCAATTACTCTGAAGCCTGTTTTTAAGCGGGGGTGCGTTCCCAATTTGTATGGGACCGGGTAAAAAAAAGACTTTTTTAAGTTAAAAATATAATGAAAATAACCGTCTCAAAAGGTTTAAAGCTCGTTTAAGTATGGAAGTGGTCAATCTAGAGGCCAAAATGCGATATTTCAAATTTTCAGTATATACAACAAAAATTGTAAACTTGTTTTAGAACAGTTTTATGATTACTCCTGGTCTGAAACGGAAAACTTGATTGAAATGAGGTCGATACCGTGTACCGATTTTGAGTAATGGAGAAAAGCAACCTGCGTATAAAAAGACCTTACTGTATTGAAAATTGTTAAGGCTTCTTCAAACGCAGATTTCGATTGACCTGATCGGTCGCCTAATGCTCGGTTTTCCTAACATGGTTTACAAAATATTATACCTAGTTAACCGGGATAGTGCATTTGAGTTTTATGATAACCTGTCTCGTTTGAATCCGATCATTCTACTAAGGGTTGGCGACTAGAACGATCCTAATCAATTGCAGTGATTTGTAGCGGAAGCGGATGGCATTATCGGTAGCGGGTAAGAGCAGTGGTAGTGGCAGAGCCACTTTCTGCAGCAGTGTGGTAGCAGCGTCAGCGGAGGGTGCAGCGGCATTTCTTCTAATAAAAAGTTGCCTTTGTGCGGTAGTGTGTCAGTGCCAACTGCAGCGGCAGTGGTAGCAGCGATTAGCAATAATAAAAATATATATTAATTAGAATGTACAATGACAGAAATTGTTAAAATAACAAGAAATAAAAGCGTCGGCGGAAATTGTTAAAATAACAACAAATAACAGCCCCGCGGTAAGTGCAGCGGCACTACTTCCTCTAGTAAAAAGCTGCTTTTGTGTAGTAGCGGCACTTCCTCCAGTAAAAAATCGTTGTATTTTGACCACACACAAATGGGGATGTTGGCGATCAAAACCTATCGGCCGTCAAATTAGCAGTGTTAAAAAAAGCTTTTCACTGCGCTTTCAGAAGAATGCCTCATTCCAAATGTTGGGAATAGTGTAGAGATGCGATTAGCATCATATTCGATTTTAAATAGATCAGCAAATTGTCTTTTTAAGGACAAAACGAATACTTCATTGGAGGTTTAGTATTTTCTCGTTTATTCATTACACTTCATTAAAAATGTTGGAACGCCTTAACGAAGAAGGTTGTAAACTTTGCTGTTTTATAGTATTGCTTGTTGGAAAAAGGACAACCGAATTCTCGTATCGGATGTTGCGTGTTGCATTCTGCAGCTGTGGCTGGAGGACAAATTCATTCTTGTACTGGTATCGGAGAGGTACACGTTATCTGGAGCAGAAATAGTGGCAGTGTACAGAAAATTCGGTTTTGTTTAAATTATTGTTGAGTAATTCTGCTTCAACCTTGCGGTCGTGGCTTTGCACACAAACCACTTGTTATTTTTCGCTTACTTCGATTAGTGTTATCAATTATCTACAACTCGTTTCTAGAAAGTTTCTAAGCTAGGGCGCTTTTGGATTTCGGGAATTTTAGATACAGTGGTTGCCAAAAAATTTGTTGGTTGCTTTAAACAGTTTATTCTGTGAATCGATGCTACTTCAATTTCTATTAAGATCAATAACATTTAGATCTAAAATGATTTGTGCTTCTCAGTTTATGAATGGATGTGACTCAAAACAGTTAACTAATACGAGGCCAAACTTATTTGGTAAATGAGTAAACTTTCATTATTCGGCTCTTAAAATCAAACCACTGGTTATTCGTAACACTGCCTTGAAGAAGTCATTTCGAAAGAAACCATCAAAGTCAGTGTCACTCGATACGAGCAATCCACCATTTCACTCCGGTTCCAACTGCAGACAGGATGCTTATAAAATTGTTAGCAAAGTTATCGGACAATGCGGCATTCTCGGACGCGTGCTCTGTGGAACAAATTTTATTCTCCTCTGCATATGCTTTTGTCATTGATTCCGAGAGCAATGTTCCGTTGTGAGGTCTTTTTGCAAGCGGTTTTTATTTCTGTTTCAGTAATTTGATGTATTTTTAGCTTGGCCACCTTCATGTCTGCTCCTTATTTGTCTGAATCTGTGAAGTATGAAGTCAGCGTGAATGTCTATTGAATGGATTTTGCGATTTTCACCAAAATTGGATTGCAGATCCCTTAGTTTTAAAAATATTTTTATTCTCGTTCTGAAAATTATTGTTTACCTCTGTAGTGCTACAGAGGTAAACAATAATTTTCAGAACGAGAATATTGTTTTACTCTAACTATATAATAGCGCAAATATTGTAAAATGTCAAGTTGGAAAGGCTAATTAACATCCTATGATTGCTCATTTTTTCAAATCATCGGCACCCGCTATGGCTATGCCGTGTAACATAAAATTTCAATTAATTGAAACCCCCCGAATGATTTCAGATAAGAAATTACTATTAGTGTTTCCTCATGAAACACAATTTAGAACTTCTACTAAAGCAAGCTCCAGCAAATTGCTAGCAGTTTCGGCACAAGCTTTGAAGCCGGAGGCGTTGGTGAAATTTGCAGCAGCTCAAATCAGATTGTTCTATCGGAGCAGTGCTAAACTTTAGCGGCTCGAAGCTTGCCATATTTCCATTTCCATACTAAGAGGTATCAGCCAGCCAGATTTTCTGCTGCTGGAGCCATGTTTGAATGCAACTTTGATAAATCATGAAAATTATTCTGCAATGCTAGTGGCTGTTTTCCCACCCAATCCAAACAACTAACTGGATGCTCCGCATGACGTGGCTGCGGCAGTCCCATTCGATGATCGTAGAATGGGAGATTGAGCAAACCATAATTGAACTCCAAAAGCGATATAAGACGCAGAAACATCTCGAAAGATGGTTTTCCTTCGGGCTAGTCGGCAGAGATATCGAAAGAAGCTGTGCTCCAGAATATAGTTGGAAAGTTGTCTGGACCACATCAGGAGGAGAGCGTAGAGCAAGCGACTCACCCACCATGAAATAGTTCTCGGTTTTCTTCTGTACTTATGGAGGAGGGCACACTTCCTTCTTTCTATTCCAAAAATCCAATACGTTCTGCCAGGCACTCGCGTAGCCAGTTTGTGACCGAAAGAACTCCTTCAAAATATTTTATATCCTTCGACTGCCGCAATCTGTGGAACGAAAGATAGTTACCTTCAGGTGAACTAAAAAAAGCTCGAAATGATAGAGGCTTACCATCCGCGCACTAATAAGCCCAAAAAATTTGCTTCAGATATCGCTTCTCCAATCCAGTGTTACACTGCGTTACGGTCGGCGGAAGTCCGAGCCCAGACATTTCAGGCTCGAGGGCTATCTTAGAAGCACAGCACCCGGTTGAGAATGCATCTCACTCACGTTTGAGAAACTTTTGCTTCTTTAGACTCAAAGTTTTCCGCCCAACTCGTTGCCGGCCTGCACCGGAACCCACCACCAACCCCACTTTCACATATATTCACATAAACAGTTTCATAAAATTTTATCAATAGGAACGAATCTATTTCCTGAATGTCAACTGCAGAGAAATAATTTTCCATTTGGGAACACTAGCCGTACAGGCAGGCGCTCTAACAGCGTTCGCTTCGACTTCCGACTTTATCCGCCAATTTTTTCCTTCTCTGCCATAACCTAGAGCCGGGGCGATCGTTCGGTTCAATATTGGCAGATTGGTTAGTGTGGTTTGATTTTCCAGCAGATTTTTTTCCCTTCCCGCCGTTGTCGCATTTGAAGCGGAGTCGGAAGTCAAACAAACAGTCCCTTTCGTTTCCATACATATAGTCTGTCTGTAAGTATGGGTGTATATAGTTCCGAACCCTGCTATTAGTATGTATAGATATGGCCGTTGGAAATTGCATCTAGTGGTGTCAGACGGCCCTAGAAGTGACGGTTCCATCCATGATGCCTTTCTTCTCGAACGGCACCCCGCTGCTGTTGATAAGCTCATACCGGGCTGTGGCTCTGGTGTCATGCAAGTGCCCCGACACAAGAGGTCCCCTAGAAGGAGATGGGCTGTCAAGGCGAATAAAAGTTTAATAAATTGAAGTATTGTAGGAGTGTTTGCAGTCGCTTTCACTCGTCAAATTTGTTGACAAATGTATAGCATCTATTGAATTTGCGGATTTTGTTCGGTCTGCGATTTTTTCTTTCTCTTTTTTCAACGCTTTTGGGATTCGATTCCAATCAGGTGGTTGCTGGTGGAAGGGAATCTGGCATCAGAATCGGAAAGACACCTGGTGGATAGCGCTATTGCAATTTCGGTTGTGATTTGTTCTAATAGATTAGGAGCGGAACATATTAAGCTGAATCATAATAATAATTGTTATTTATGATAATGTTTTGAAAACAAAGTTGATAACGTTAAGTTAACTTATACGCGTAATAGTTTACTTGAATTTTTATTTAAATTTCGGGAATCAATCACTTTCATTGATAAAAATTATATGAACCAAAAAAAACAGGTTGGTACAGGTTGCGAAAATTTATTATTTACGTACGTACCATTTTATATTACATTATACCTGCTTTTTGAAATTTTATGTACGCTAAAACCTATACATATTTATGAAATTAATAAAAATAAAAAATAAAATAAAACTTTCGGAAAGTTATTGAGGACCTAAATCATTCATCATAACAAACTTTAATACTATTATAGATTACTCCCAAGTAACATTTCAGGTTTCAAAGCGTATTACAAGTACAAAATAAATTCAAAGAGAATCTCCAAGGGTATCATCAAACATAAATCGTTACTTGGGCTGTATCTACTATCAATAAAATAATATATAGTAAAATGCTAAGATTTCCGAGTCTAAGAGCATTTTTTGGGACAGAAATTTTGAACCAAGTCTCCGGTACTCAGTATTGGTCAAATGGGTTGCGATTCCATCCCAAAGCAACTGAATGTGCTCAAGTCGATTCTAGTTATTGATATTGTACAGACTTTTTCTGAAGTGTGTTCGACAATAGATAGTCAAAATACCACCCGAAATTATAACCTCCGGAGCCGGAATGATGCCCAGAAACTGGAAATAATTTCAAACGACCTCCGGCGTCAAATACACAGCCCTGAGCTACCAAATAACTCCCAATGCACACTAAGAAAAAATTAACCCAAATTCCCACTAGTTAGAAACCGCTAGGCTGGGATGGATGGTATGAAGCATTTCTTGATCGATTAATCGATTGGTGATATTTTCATTCTGTGCAGGGCACGTGAAAGGGTCTATGTCTCAAAAAATACGCAAAAATAAGGTGAAATGGGGCAAAATATACCATTTCCCGTGCCCTGCCCAAAATGAAACCATCTCAATCGATTTGTTGACCAATTTTACATAAGAAATGCTATATTTTAGGTTGTTAGCCCAGCGACGAATATTTAGTGTAAATGTTGATTCCGGGTTTTTCACTAAATAATCGCCGCTAGACTGGCAACCTGAAATATAGCATTTCTTATGTAGAATTGGTCAACAAAGTGATGGTTTCATTCTGGGTAGGGCACAGGAAATGGTCTATTTTCCCCCTTTTCACCCTATTTTTGCGTATTTTTGAAGTTAGTGGGATTTTGGGTTCATTTTTTCCCAGTGTGCAAAGTGGGTGTGTCTAAAACTGGAACTATGCACAAAAGCCAAGAAGAAAAAGCAAGATAGGTACCTTTTCGAAATCCAACTTGACGATTTTCGGTTTCTGGAAGAAAGCCTATAATTATGGGTATTTCAAAAAACTAAAAGAAATCAACCCCAGTCGCCATTTTGACACCTAAGATGGCGATTTCCAACTTTAATAATACAGCGCGAAATGTCAAAATTTCATCTAATATGGATTGTTTCCGCACCATGATGATACACAGGGACTGGTAATCAGCTTCAAACGCCATTTTGAATTTCAATATGGGAACTTTAGTTCTAGAGGAACTGTCTGAAGTTTTAAAATACCCCTCTAATGAGAGAACACCGAACCAGAATGATGCTCAAAAGCCAAAAATCGAACCCAGACGCCATTTTGATATCCATGCTGGCTAAATCAGTGGTAAAAAGTTCCAAATCCCGTTATAAGTCCTAATAATATCCCCATCAACTACCACGCTCTGAGCTAGCCACCACAACTTCATTTTGGCAGTGTTAATGGTGAGTCCAAGTTTCGCAGCTTACATTCTGTGAATCAGAGAAGCTTCCTCCACAGCTCTACGAATAACACCGATGTTGTCGATGTTATCCGCGAAGCCTAGAAGCATGTGAAATTTCATGATGATGGTGCCGTTTCTCTGCACCCACTACCAGCAGTCCGTATAGCACCCTCCAAAGCATTGTCAACCGCAAGTTCGAGAGCTCCTCACCTTGCTTCAGACCTATCCAACGTCACAAACACGTCCAAAGATTTGCCCGCTGTCCTAAAGCATGATGTGAAACCGTCAAAGCATGATGTGGCTGGGAAACCATGTTTAAGAGCCAGTTCGCGAAGACCGCAACTAGGCCTTGTTTCGAGATTCTCCGATCGGACTGAAAATTTCAGGGTTTGTTTATCTATATAATTTTTACACCACTTACCGCTTTTCAAAAAATCTGATATTATGCAAAACATTGTACTATTACAAAGATAAACAAACCCTGAAAGTTTCAGTCCAATCGTAGAATCTCGATACACCCTTCCTTGTAAAGGTGGTTGCGGTTCTCGCGACTTGGCTCTTAAGCATGATCAGCAACAACTCGTTGTGTTTCGCTGAATCGTATTTCGCTTTAAGGTCTGTACACAGATGATGTGTCTGCAAGCTCTGGTCACGAAACTTGTCAAGGATCTGATTCAAGATAAACATCTGGTCAGTTGTAGATCGCCTGGTATTCTCCAACTAAGGCTTCCTGCAACGGCCTCAGTCTATGGAACTTGATATGGGAGAGAATTTTATATGCGGAATTGCAGAGGGTTACACTTCGAGTCTATGTCTGTTGTTATAGATAGAGTCTTTCTAACCAGTCTGTAGTTTCTCCTCAAGATATTCTGTTGAATTGCCTTATACAGCCACTCGATTTTGAAAAAATCGGCCGGTCAGCCGTCCTTCTCAGCGGCTTTGGTGTTATTCAGCTCTCTGAATTTTTTTTTTTCACCTTGTTCTAAGATGGCGGACTCACGTAGCCTAAGCCAGGCTTATTTCTTCGGTCATTTTTTTGTTGCAGTTAGCTGCCACTTGCATGTTGTTGGTTGACCCACCACACATGTTGTGGCTCCAGGATTATCTGAAAGGTGACTGCATATACACATGCGGAACCTCGCGTGCCAGAACCTTTGTAGAGACTGCCTGAATCAGCCATAGTCAGAAAGGATCTGTGTCAGGTGGAAGTTCACTTCTCCATGGTGCCTCCCGACCCATCCGGACACCTTCCGATTCACCTTTGCGGAATTGGATCATTACCGCTGCCATCCAATTATAATGAATGGTCAAATGGCTCTTAAACGTGAGCTTGTCGTCAACCAGAGCTTCAAAGATCACTTCGAAGTAATGGTAAAGTTGTTTACTTTGATTTACGGTTATTCCCAATCGTGACACCACCCCCACTTTCCTAGAGTGCGTTCAGTCCTTGCGTATGCAAAACGCTACCGTCAATTCGACCTCTCCGATCGACTTGCCGTCAGCCTTCAGCGCTATGACGTCCGCAAAGCTGACGATCTCAATTCCTCAGAGAACTTCGGCTTTAACACGAATGATCTGAATGCTGCACGGCGCCCAATCCTATGGTCAACGGCTCTAATACGTTGCTTCTTCCTTCTTACACGGAGGCACGCACTGCGGAACACGTAGCTAACGTCCCTCCTCAAGCTCTCTTTCTATTGCCTCCTTTAATACCTCGGCATCGTAATTCGATGTCTTTCACCTGTGAACAGTCAAAGTGTTAGCTCTACCCGTTGTTCGTCGCCTCCCGTTGTGGTCTTTTAATTTAAATGGCGGGGAAATCTGTGCACAGACAACTTAAGAGAGAACACAGGGTGTGTGGATGAAACTAGAAGAGAGATGCTGGGATAGTTACACTCCCCCTGACACATACTGATCCCTGTCCCGACCCACTAAAACCCCTCCAGTCTTTGTTGTAGCTCCAGGACAATCTGGGAGGCGGCCGCGCTCCAGGTGTCCAGGTCGTCGCACTTCCTCGGAACTAGATTGTTCGAAGTAGTGCCAGTCCCGCTCACAGCCACCATATCGCTCCTCGCTCTTACGAAACGGGGGCATACGAAGAAGGCATGCTCAGCAGTCTCCTCTACCTCCACGCACTCGGGACACATGGGGGACCCCGCGTGTCCGAACCTGTGCAGATATTGCATGAAGCAACCATAGCCTGACAGGATCAGTGTCAGGTGGAAGTTCACTTCGTCATGGCGCCTCCCGACCCATCCGGATATCTCAGGAATAAGTCGGTGCGTCCGTTTGCCCTTTGTGGAGTTAGACCATTCCCGCTGCAAACGGAGCATCGAGAATGACCTTATGGTACCTCGTATGCCACTTGTGTCACGTTGGTCGAAACATTCTCTTTCCTCTTTGATGGCGATGATGATAGGCATCATGCCGAACAGGACGCATATTGCATCGTATGACACCGTACGATACGCTCTCGCGACTCTCAGGCACATGAGCCTGTAGGTACTTTCCAGTTTACCACGGTAACTATTAGTACCTAACGTATGAACAAAAGCACGCTGGCAAGAAGTCTTCGCTTGCTACCATAGACCGCTGAGTTATTGGACATCATCCGAGATAGTGCTGCAATAGCCGATGAGGCCCTCTTACAGGCATAGTCAACGTGACTCCCGAACGTGAGCTTATCGTCAACCAAAGCTACCAAGAGCTTTAGAAATTGCTTAAAGGTTATGGTGCCGTCTCCGACTCTGACCATCGTTTGTTGCTCCGATTTACGGTTGTTCACAACCGTGACCTCCGCCTTATGATGCGCTGGCTCCAGTATTCTGGAGTGCATGCAGCTCTTGACCTTACGTATACAGTGCGCAGCCGTTAACTCGACCACCTCGATCGACTTACCGTAAACCTCTAGCGTTATGACGTCTGCAAAGCCGATGATCTCAACTCTTACAGAGAACCTGAGCTTCAACATTCCGTCATACATGACTTTCCACAACACCGGACCCAGGATAGAACCTTGCGGAACTCCTGCGGTGATTGATATACTTTTCTGACCCTCCTCCGTGTTGTTAACAAGTACTCGATTCTGGAAGTAATTTTCCAGAATCATTTACAGCGACACCGGTACTCCTGAGCGCGAGTGCTATGGAGTCCCAACTGGCGCCATATTGAACGCATTCTTCATGTCGAGCGTGACGATTGCGCAATAGCGTATTTCCCTTCTCTTGCGCTGGAGTGCTATCTCCGCCGTCTTGGTTACGGAGGAGATGGCACCCAGTGTGATTCTGGCCTTCCGGAAGCCGAACTGGTTACTTGTCAGACCGTATACACCCTCCGTGTACCTCACCAGTCTGTTAAAGATGATCCTTTCACGCACCTTGCCCGCAGTGTCCAGCAGGTAGATGGACCTGTATGCCGATGAGTTCTCTGGCAGTTTTCCAGCTTTTGGCAGTAAGACGTATGCCGCTTCCACCTGTCCGGAAAAAGACAGTCATCCAGGCTATCGTCGGTCACGGATTGGATGTTCGGTAGGCTGGCCGACCATCCCTGGTCTATGTCTGGAACGTCGGACGTGAGGCTCAACAGCCGGAGGCCAAGGGCTTGGCTCGTGGCGTGGAAAGAGTCCCTCGATGATACGCTTTAGAATCGCTGGTGATCGCTCTGCAGGCACCAGCGCGCCTTTGGTCTTGGCCATTAGGATCCTGTAGGCGTCACCCCACGGATTCGTATTGGCACTCGCAACATAGCCTCTCGAAGCAGGCCCTCTTGCTTGCCTTTATCGCATTCTTCAGCATTGATCTTGCAGAACCGAATGCTGCTGCTGATTTGTCCTCTCTTCTTCGTTTCGCGCACGCTGCATCCTCCGTTCGCACGCACTGCGAAGGTCGGTTATCGCATCCGTCGACCAGTAAACCGGTGGCTTCCCATTACTAGTTTGGCGAGTCCTAGGCATGGTGGCGTCACACGCCCGCAATATCATGGCAACTAGTTGGTCAGCAGTCGGGCGAAGTCAACTGCCCCCCTCGCGCTCTTTTCTCATTGCCTCTTCGAAGACTGCGGCATCGAAATGCTGTGTCTTCCACCCGCGGACGGAGTGTTGGCTCTACCCGTCAGTTGCCGCCTCTCGTTGTTGTCTACACTATAGCAAACCGGTTGGTGGTCGCTATTAGTGTAGTCATCGTCTACCCTCAAGTTCATGATCATGGCTGGATAACATCACGTCGATGATCGACTCGGTACCATTTCTGCAGTATGTACTTTTGTTCCCAACATTGGTCAGATCTAGGTTGAACTTTGCCAAAGCCTCCAACAAGATCTGACCTCTTTGGTTCGTGAAGCGACTTCCCCACTCAACAACCCAAGCGTTAGGCCCGCCAGCTCCATGGTTACGAGGTCGACCATCTGAACGAACCATTGGATACACCAACGTGGCGGAGGGTAACAACTGCAGTAGAACACTCCGTTCATCTTGTCATCCACGTGACCTTCGCTTGAGGTTGACACAACCTCCTGAACCTAGAACCTGCTCGTCGTCCGTATGGCCGCCATACTGAACTTTTCCGCAATTACGTGGTTCATAGATATGATAGGATTCAGGGTTCCGGCGGTGGAGTTGCAATTGTTATTCATCGCCGAATCAAACATCGTGCTCTTCCCCATCTTGAGACGAAAGTTATTGAAACTTTGGGAATTGAAGTTCAAACTGAACTTGGGATTTTATTTATTGCCGCAGCATATTTACCATTTCAATGCACACGCGAGCACAACAATTATTTTAAAGGTGATTTACAAAAACTCACCAGAAATCGTTCGAAATTTTTTTAATCGGCGATTTTAACGCTAAACATCGTTCATGGAATAATTCTCAAAGTAATTCCAATGGCAAAATTTTATTCAATGATTGTTCTTCAGGATACTATTCTATTTTGTCTCCGAATAGTCCTACATGCTTTTCTTCTGTAAGAAACCCTTCAACAATTGATTTGGTGCTTACAGATCAAAGTCATGTATGTAGTGATTTGATCACACATGCTGACTTTGATTCTGGCAATCTTCCAATAACTTTTTCTTTATCACATGAATCAGTTTTAAACCCTATGAGCTCTGTTTTTAATTATAGCAAGGCTAATTGGGAAAGATACAAAACTCATATTGAGAGAAATTTCAATAATGAGCTTGATTTGCAAAACGAAGTGAATATTGATTCCGCTTTGGAAGCATTAAAATGTGCAATTGTTGATGCCAAGAATTATTCTGTTCCAAAGGCTCAAATGAAATTTGATTCACCAATAATCGAAGAAAATCTTCAACTTCTAATTCGTTTGAAAAATGTCCGCAGACGTCAATATCAACGTTCTCGTGACCCTGTTTTTAAAACTATTTATAAAGATTTACAGAAAGAGATTAAACCTAGATTTACTCTTCTGAAAAATCAAAATTTTGAGACTAAAGTTGAAAAATTGAAACCATATTCAAAACCTTTTTGGAAGCTGTCGAAGATTCTTAAGAAACCTTTAACGCCTATTCCAGTTTTAAAAGATGGTGAACGTTTTCTTGTATCCAATGAACAAAAGGCTCAAAGACTTGCTCAGCAGTTTGAGAGTGTTCATAACTCAAATTTGAATTTTGTGAGTCCAATTGAAAATGAAGTCACACGTCAATTTGATTTAATTTCTTCCCAGAATTTTTTACCTGCAGAAATAATTGAAACTAACTTGAATGAGATTAAATCAATTATTAAAAATTTCAAAAATATGAAAGCACCTGATGACGATGGAATCTTTAATATACTAATCAAACATCTCCCTGAGAGCACAATGGAATTTTTAGTAAAAATTTTCAATTGCTGCTTCAAAGTTGCATATTTTCCCAAATTATGGAAAAATGCAAAAATTACTCCAATTTTAAAACCGGATAAGAACCCAGCTGAAGTTTCAAGTTATCGACCAATCAGTTTGCTTTCTTCAATAAGTAAACTGTTTGAAAGAATTATTCTTAACAGAATGATGTCACACATCAACGAAAATTCAATTTTTGCAAATGAACAGTTTGGATTTCGCCATGGGCATTCCACAACTCATCAATTGCTCAGAGTTACTAATATGATACGAGCTAACAAATCTGAAGGTTATTCCACTGGAGCTGCTCTTTTAGACATAGAAAAAGCATTCGACAGTGTTTGGCATAAAGGTTTGATTGCGAAATTGCAAACTTTTAATTTTCCAATTTTCCTAATCAAAATTTTAAAAAATTATCTTACTGATCGAACTCTGCAGGTTGTCTATCAGAATTCAAAATCTGATAGATTTCCTGTCAGAACAGCTGTACCTCAAGGTTCAGTCTTGGGTCCAGTCCTGTACAACATATTCACTTCAGATCTTCCTGATTTGCCTCCAGGATGCACAAAGTCATTGTTCTGCGATGACACAAGCATTTCCGTAAAAGGAAAAAGTCTTCGTGTAATATGCAGTCGATTGCAGAAAAGTTTAGATATTTTTTCTTCCTACTTGCAAAAGTGGAAAATCTCTCCCAATGCTTCTAAAACTCAAATGATAATTTTTCCGCATAAGCCTAGGGCTTCTTTCCTCAAGCCAAACAATAATCACGTTGTCAAAATGAATGGGGTTATTTTAAGTTGGTCCGACAAGGTTAAGTACTTGGGACTAATTTATGATAAAAAACTTATTTTCAAAGAGCACATTGAGAGTATACAAGCCAAGTGCATCAAATATACGAGATGTTTATATCCTCTCATTAACAGGAATTCTAAACTTTGTTTAAAGAACAAACTTTTGATTTACAAACAAATTTTTAGACCAGCAATGCTTTATGCTGTACCGATCTGGTCAAGTTGCTGTTCAACAAGGAAGAAAACGCTCCAAAGGATTCAGAATAAAATTCTGAAAATGATTTTGAAGCGTCCTCCTTGGTTTGGTACACTCGAATTACATAGACTTACTGGTGTTGAACCATTAGAAGCTATGTCAAATAAAATTATTAACAATTTTCGACAAAAATCGTTGCAATCCTCAATTGCTACGATAAGCTCTCTTTATAGCCAATAAGTTATCAATTAAGTTAGTTGTAAGTTTACTCTCCCTTTTTGACAAGTAGGTTTAAATCCCTACGAATGATAAGTCCTAATTGCGAAAGCAAACAAATCCTAACAATTAAAATTACAAATTTCTAACAGTGTTGAGAAGTCACCATTTGTGATTGGACACACATACTCATTATTTACTAATATTTATCATAAATACTTAAGCTACTAACAAATCCCTCCTTAAAAAAAAAAAAAAAAAAAAACCGTTTACGCAGTAATACTGGGACTATCCGGCATCGGATATCCGGAAAATATCCAAAACCCGGATCAACCGGATTTTCGAATATTTTTCGACAGCATATCCGGATTTTCGGATTGTCGAATTTCCGGATATCCGGATTTTGTACCCAAACATAGTTTGAAAAGAATTATGCAAAAAATTACTTGCGAGGGGGAGAGGGATTGTGAAAAAAGCCATTTTTCGTGTTACTTTTTATTTGACCGGATTTCAAAATACAGAAAAAATTGCGGATATCCAGATAGTAAATATCCGGATATCCGAGTATCCGGATAGTATTCGTTTAGTCATCCGTGATCCGAGCTTCGGATAACCGAATCACGAGTATATCCGGTTAAAAGTCCCAGCACTATTACGCAGTTACCATTTCCAGGAAAGACGGGGTCCGATACGATGGCGATGTCCAACCACGTTTTAGAAGCTGCGTACCAGTGGTTCAGGTTCAGTTGTGTTACCCTTACGCCCGTGGTTAAGTAATCGGTCATACGACTACCATCTGCTCTTCGGAAACTATAACTAACCAAACCGTTGACCCCTCCAAATCGAGATTCTCGGTGTCAAGTTCAGCCCTAAATGTTTCTGGAACTTTATGAATGAAAAACGTAAAGCGAACGGACTCCCATCAACTTTTTTTATTGGTACAAAAGAAATCATGTTAAGAAATTTGTAACCTTTTTGTAGACCATTTCTCCGGGATGATTGATGCGGAACAAGCTAACGAACAGTCCGTAAATCTGGTATTGGGATCTGTGGCTCGCCGCTTGACTTAAGAACCTTCTTGTTTACGTTGAAGAGGTTCGCACATTCATAACCTGAAATCGTCTGTTATAGCGATATCCATTGTATTGCAACTCTATTTATATAAGTCTATTGCAACTCCACTGATCATCATTTTCAACGCGTCACTATCGCAGGCGAAATTTTCGGAGATGTCGAAACAATCGTTTATGTTCCCTATTTACATAAAAGGGAACAAGCGTGATATCAACAAATACCGACGGATTACGTCAGATCGACACAAACTATGCAGATCTTGATTCTACCTTCGACAGTGATCATAAATGATTGCTAGATGAAATTGAGCGCTTGGGTGCCTCTCCTCATTTCGTAGGATAGCTTTATCGTATTTAGTCAACCGTAAATTAATTATAGAACTTGGATCAACTCTCTCCTACACTTTCACAAACAGTTCCGATGTGCCTCAAGGAAGCAATTTAGTACCTCTTTAATGTACTCTATCTTTCTCAATGATGTCTGTCTAGTTTCACCTGCTAACTGTCAACTTGCGTATGCTGATGATCTTAAAGTTTTCGTCGTCGTCAAATCAGTACGAGACTGAATTGAACTATAACGGCTAACCAAAAACACTTGCTGGATACTTATATTTCATGTTATGTTTTTGTAATCGCTTCTGGATCATATATCTCCTATTGCTATTCTAGCAATCGAGGTCTGATTACTGACGCCAATTTTAAATCCAGTAAATAACTAGAAAAATTTCAGGCTTTATATTAATAAGTCCATACTCGTGGTTATGTTCAGAAATTAAAAACCCGTGTCTGATGGCAATTTTCGGTTATGGAGAGCCGAGAAAATATTAGGTAATTGTTCAAAAATATTTTTTAGCGCAAAGCAAAATATGAGGATGATAGTCCCTTATCTCTAGTCCTCGGATCCAAGGATGAAAAAAATCGAATCGCATAACAATCATTCGGGTATCATTCCTGAACGTGCTATTCATAAGCTTTCAATCCTAGCAAACCATCGCTATTAAAAGTTACACATCCTCACGCATGCAAGAGACAACAAAATAGAGCAAAAAATATATGGTAGCTTTCTTTGATGATTTTGTTTCAGTATTGCCTGCTTTAGGCGCAGCGAACAACATATAGCGAGTGTTTCACGAAAGAATCTTAAACGATTCCACTCCAGCGATTGCAACGATTCTTCCAAATGTTGGTTGCTTGTAGACGGAACTCGGCTACTCCACGTCGTGCTTTCACCGTGATATACCAAGATGATTCTTGATAATTTCAAATATCACATGCTAATGCACCATCCTACAATTTCCGTTAGCATTGATGATACCCGTTGCTCCGGTAAGCAAACAGTTGAGCGCAATCTAACGTTCATTTGGATTCATAATTTTGTATCATCGACGATAATATCTCAAAGATTCTCGCGATACTGTTGAATGCAAGTGAACTTGGATACAATAAACACTATCGTGTTTGAATCATTCAGTCTCCTTCTATGGTATTCGGAGCTCTTAGAAGCGAAAAACAATCAGCAGCGTTTCTATGGAAAACTTGTACGCGAGTGGAAATAGTTGAACGATACCTGATGAATCAAAGAACACATTTGCATGAAATATACTATAATAAACAAGTCACTAAATTATTGTGCCGTGTCAAATAAATGTTGTGTGAACAAGAGAAGTCACTGTCAACTAGATGTCGTTTGCCGAAGGATCGGTTCTACTATCGATACCTGGTGACGAACAATTCACTATCCTATTTTTTTCAATCGTTCATTAGAAATAATCTAGTGTAAAATAAAGCCATTATGCGTGCAGTCAGCGGGAACCTATCGGCAAAAGTCATTCAACCAATCTCTTGCATCATTATGCAGAAGCAGCAATAGCAGTAGGTGACTTTTCAGCTTCCAAAATCACTTCTCACCAACCGAATCGTTCCAGGACGATACGCAATCTCATTTGATGCCGATACCGCAGCAGCAACTTGCGCTGGTAGGCCGGCCCTGTCTTTTGGTGCTGTTTTGGTTCCGAGCGGTGATGATGACGGCGAAATGGGGACAGGATTAATTGCGGGCAATAAATTAGAACGATACACACCAATTGACACGCCTCTGCTCTCTGCAGCAACCGTCCTGGCATGCCGGAGAACTGTTGACGCCAGCAGGAAAGAGCATTTATACAGGCGTGAATTAGAAAGGTTTCACTATCGCACACTGGCCTATCGAGTGGAGAAGTAGGAACTTCTCGACCGGCGTCCTTGGTCCTAACAAAAACAGAAAGCATGTGTACGGTAGTGGGAGCCTCCAACGAACCACGACGAAGTGGATGAATGGCAAGTTTATTAGGACCTCTAGTGGATGGATTGTGCCAGCGGTGGTGGTGAAGGACGAAGAATGAGTCTTGGCACCCATCCTACCTCAATACAGAATCTAACTGCAGAGAAAGAACTAATGGAGAATGTTAGGAAAGTTGTGAGAATAATTGCTCCAATGGCAAACAGCGTGCCCTACCTTTCCTTGACACTAGGATTTAGTGTGAAGATATTTTTGCTTTCGGTGTTAATGCAATGTTATGCGGCAAATTGTGTTATTCCCAGCTACGCCCATCCATGTGGGCTGGAGGATGCCAGCAGAACCAGATGTTGAATTAAGTAACTGTGAAAATCAAACTTTACGACTGTTTAAAAGTCGACAAATAGTGCGCCAGACACTAGGAATTGTTCGCATCGGATGGCTTGAACGTTTCATACCCAAAGAATTTCGCATTGTATGTGCTAAACTGCAGTTCGACTAGCCTAAAACGTTTCCGTCACATAACGAATTTCCTCGAAAAAACACAAATGCTTTCGTCCGGGAACCAGGCTTAATACCTTTACCGTTGCGGGCTACAGCTCAAAAGAGGTGGCAATCAAATGAAATTTCTAGTTGCCGCTTCCTTTCCAACTCAAAGGAAATCTCCCTACTTCCCAAAAAACGAGCTACGATTAATCATTGCCTCTGCGATGAAATTGCTGCGAAATTGTTTTTCACGGTACATTTGGTTCTCGTTGCGGGAAATGTTTCCTTCACAATCGTTCGATGCCCTGGCACTGCAGCTCCCGATGGGACTCTCCAATCCGGCTGTCGTAGCATCTCTTTTCTGTTTGGTGGCGACACATGTGAACGACGACGATTTTTGTTGCCGTGTCTGGTGGATCCATACCACCATGGCAGCCAGAAACGAAACGGGGATAAAAGGAGCTGAAAGCAAGATGGCGAACATCCCCACCATGGTGTTACCATCAGCCGTCAGAATACCGTCACACACCATACCAGTTTGCGTATGTATGTATGTACATATGCCACGTGTGTTGCCAGAAAAAAACCTGAAAGCGTCAGAAATTGATTAACCAATATCGAACCGCGGAGCGTGGAACGGAACGGAAAGGCGAAAAGCGTTTACTCTTTGGTTGACACTGTTTTTCATTACTCGTTGGCACATTTTAGAAAGCGGTCTGCGATATCGAATTTGTATTGTTGATGTTAAAGTTACTGCAGCATTACGGTTTTCCGCTCTAAGATGATAAGATGTGCTTAAATTTGGTTTTCTACTGACAGTTGAAAGTACGTTAATGTAAAATTTACAAATATGTTACCATGTAGCATTTGTTCGTGATTCACACGGCTTTATATCAGTCGTCATTACTCTTAAAACCACCGGCAAAATGGATTTTATTATCGACATAGAAGACCTCCGTTTGCAGTTCTATGTCCCGAATAAGCATTTTCTATAAAGTAATTATTAAAAACTCATTTCATGTCCATTTTATCTGTGTTTTTTTATAAAAATTTAAACAATTTCAAGAGTGCTGCCAACGGTTGCGTGTATAAGTATAGAATATACTATGCTTAACAATACAACTAAAATTAATTCTGCTGTGATTCTTATAAGGAATTGCACATTGAGAACGCTTCCATACTCCATATATAGCGTAATAACTCTCTGTGAAGATCAGTGCAGCAATTATACCAATAACAGATATCACCGTATGGATAACGACGATGACTTAACATAGATATAGAATCTGCCATCCATTCTCGGATACAAGCGTCAACGAAGGAAACGAATCGATTGAAGCTCTGCAATGACTGACTAAACTGTGCGGAGAAAACCTTAGGTGCTATTTGTCATCATCTGGCATCCGATCAGCTTCACCGTATAGAGCGATTAGCTGTCCCACTACGCGTCGACAACGGTCGTCAGCACGGTTTTGTGCTGCGCTGCGTGTGGAGTTTCGATAAGAGCTTCACAGCAGACAGGGGCTTTTTGGTTTGTCTAGCGCCATTCTCAATCACATCTAAGCTGTTGTTTTCGGCCGGCCACCAACCAACCGGCGTGGGAGGAAATCGATAGGACGAATTAGTTCCGCTGACCGAGATAATAGCTTCAGGTGACATAATGCTCATAGCAATCTTCCAGAGGCATTAAACGCTTTGGAGTCAGCACGAAGCATGCAACTGTTAAGTTGAGAAGCGTTCGTACCGGGTTTAAGATCTAACTATGCTACTGTAAAATTCTGTCACATGGAATCGGTGTCTCTATCTCCACATAATTTATTCCCCATTATAAATCCTGTGAACGAAATCAGCGAGGCAAATGCAGACGCAGCTACTCTAAAGAAATTCCATCTCGAATCTACGCCACAACCGCACACGCTTGTAGTACGGACATAACAAAGAGTGAGTAATTCCTCGCTGTTAATTTAATATTTTAAGCAATGTGTCACGTTGATGTAATTTAAAATTCATCGCATACGTGTACTTATTCAATTGTGTGTCATGCATCTCCTTCCCGGCGTCCGTTTCTTTTAACAGCAGATAAAAAACATTTTCATGTTCATCCCTTAGTAACGTTGGAAGTGCGCCAACCGGAAACAATGCTGCGGTGGTGGCGAGTTGTAATGACTAGTGTGCGAGCATGGACAAGCCATCACAAAAAGGTACAAGCATGCACTTGTGGCTATGTGGGCCAATGCATTTTGGAATGCAAGTGTGATACAGTCCTATCGTCCGTAATTGAATGAAAAATTTGAACGTTTTTAATTCCCCTTATATCTCGTAACCATCAATCGAGAGGCAGAAAATCCATGTCAACCAGCACTCGAGACCAGGCGCAAATTTTCCGTAACTCCAGTATAAATTATAGAGTATGTTCAGTTTTTGAATCGCTGGCACTGTTTAGAACCTAAAAAGAGCGATGGTGCAATTTTTTTGCTAGCTCTGAAACAGGTTTTACTAACTTTACGAAAGAAAACATTGCATTTCTTAGTACCTATTTAAAGACTCAATTTACAATTACCAGCGATGAGCTGCTAGAAATGCTCTGAAAAAAAAAACATCGGAAAGCTTTTTACATTTTCATGAAAATATGTCTACACAATTGAGTTTCGGTGAATAGAGTTGAAATGAATATTTTGGCATTCGTTCTTTTTAACGACACAAGGATAGGCAAAGAAAAGCTTTAAGCAAAACAAATCAATTCCATAAAATAACGGGCAAGCAATTAAATCGACCATTTTTAATTTGGCTGAAACTTTGCATAGATGTTTCTATAGGCAAGAGATGCCATTTTGTGCTATTTGTTTAATTTTTTTGGAATACGACTAATTTTTGAGAGCCTATTGAAAAATGCTATTTTGGGAAGGTATTGATGATTACAAATATTTTTGGGGCTAAAACTGTTTGTTTGATCGTTGTGACGTCTTCGGCTAAGTTGTAGATAATAATTTTGTCCTTTTGACGAAAAATATACCCTCTTAACAAAACTTTTATATAAAAAATCTCATTTTTCAAATATTAAATTTTTTTATATAGAAAACTACAAAAGATTACTTAAACAATACAACCGGTCCGATCATGGAGAAATCAAGAAAAAAAAAGTTATGATATTTTGAAAAAAAAAAATGTATCGGACCCTTACCGCATCCCTCCCGGAAACGGTAACTGGGATGCGGATAGGTCCAGCATGGCGGCCATATGGACGACGGGCAGGTTCCCGGTTCAGGAGGTTGTTTCAACCTCAGAAGAAGGGTACGCGGTTGCCAAGGTGAACGAGATATTCTACTGCAGTTGCTATGCTCCGCCGCGTTGGTCTACCAAAAGGTTCGCGCAGATGGTCGACCGGTTAGCCATGGAGCTAACGGGCCTAACACCGTTGGTGGTGGCAGGCGACTTCAACGCTTGGGCTGTCGAGTGGGGGAGTCGCTCCACGAACCAGAGAGGCCAGATCTTGTTGGAAGCTTTGGCAAAGCTCAACCTAGATCTGGCCAACATTGGGTCCAAAAGTACATACAGCAGAAATGGCGCGGAGTCGATCATCGACGTGACGTTCTCCAGCCCAGGACTGATCATGAGGGTAGACGATGGCTACACCAATAGCGACCATCAGACGGTCTGCTATAGTGTAGACAACAACGAGAGGCGGCAAGCGACGAGTAGGGCCAACACTCCGTTCGCCCGCGGGAGGAAGACATCGCATTTCGATGCCGAGGTATTCGAAGAGGCAATGAGACGAGAGCGCGAGGGAGGCAGTCGGCTTCGCCCGACGCCCGACCAACTAGTTGACATGCTATCTCGGGCGTGCGACGCCACCATGCCTAGGACTCGCCAACCTAGGAATGGGAAGCCACCGGTCTATTGTTGGACTGACGTGATAGCGGACCTTCGCAGCATGCAGCATGCGTGAACAGATGCACAGAGGACAGAGCGCCGCGCCGCATTCAGTTCTGCCAGATCGACGCTGAAGAGTGCGATTAAGGCTAGCAAGAGGGCCTGTTTCGATAGGCTATGCGCGAGTGCTAATACGAACCCGTGGGGTGACGCCTACAGGATCGTAATGGCCAAGACTAAAGGCGCGACTGCAGAGCGATCACCAGCGATGCTGGAGCGTATCATCGAGGGACTCTTTCCACGCCACGAGCCAAGTCCTTGGCCTCCGGCGGTCGAGTCTCACGTCCGACGTTCCAGTATCTCAGACACAGACCAGGGATGGTCGGTCAACCTGCCGGGCATCCAATCCGTGGGCGACGACAGCCGTGTCGAGGTTCAGGAGGAGGCAAGGGTTACGAATGAGGAACTCATCGTGATCGCCAACTCTCTAAGGTGAGCAAGGCACCGGGACCGGATGATATCCCTAACCTGGCAATCAGGCTGGCGATAAAAACGGCCCCCAGGCTGTTCCGAGTAGTCATGCAGAGGTGCCTGGATGACTGTCTCTTTCCGGATAGGTGGAAGCGGCAAAAATTGGTCCTACTGCCGAAGGCTGGGAAACCACCAGGTGACCCATCGGCATATAGGCCTATCTGCCTGCTAGACACGGCGGGCAAGGTGCTTGAGAGGATTATCCTCAACAGACTGGTGAGGTACACAGAGGGTGTAAACGGTCTGGCAAGCAACCAGTTCGGCTTCCGGAAGGGCAGGTCCACGCTGGATGCCATCGCCTCCGTCACCAAGACGGCGGAGACAGCACTCCAGCGCAAGAGAAGGGGAATACGCTATTGCGCAATCGTCACGCTTGACGTGAAGAATGCGTTCAATAGCGCCAGTTGGGACTCCATAGCGCTCGCGCTCAGGAGCATCCAAGTACCGGTGTCGCTGTACAAAATTCTGGAAATTTCCTTCAGAATCGAGTACTGGTTTACAACACAGAGGAGGGTCAGAAGTGCGTTCCAATCACCGCAGAGGTTCCGCAAGGTTCCATCCTGGGTCCGGTGTTGTGGAACGTCATGTATGACGGGGTGTTGAAACTCAAGTTCCCTGTAAGGGTTGTGCTCATCGGCTTTGCAGACGTCATAACGCTAGAGGTTTACGGCGAGTCGATCGATGAGGTCGAGTTGACGGCTGCGCACTGACGGAGGTCACGGTTCTGAACAACCGTAAATCGGAGCAACAAGCGATGGTCAGAGTCGGAGACGGCACCATTACCTCACAGCGATTTCTGAAGCTTTTGGGGGTTATGGTCGACGACAAGCTCACGTTCGGGAGCCACGTCGACTATACCAGTAAGAGGGCCTCATCGGCTATTGCAGCGCTATCTCGTATGATGTCCAATAGCTCAGCGGTTTATGGCAGCAAGCGAAGACTTCTTGCCAGCGTGGTTTCGTCCATACTTAGATATGGTGGGCCAGTATGGTCCAGAGCGCTAGGTACTAACAGTTACCGCGGTAAACTGGAAAGTACCTACAGGCTCATGTGCCTGAGAGTTGTGAGTGCGTATCGTACGGTGTCCTACGATGCAATCTGTGTCTTGTCCGGCATGATGCCTATCAGCATCGCCATCAAGGAGGACAGAGAGTGTTTCGACCAACGTGACACAAGGGGCATACGAGGCACCAGAAGGTCATTCTCGATGCTCCGTTGGCAGAGGGAATGATCTAATTCCACAAAGGGCAGATGGAAGCACCGACTTATACCGGAGATATCCGGCTGGATCGGGAGGCGACATGGCGAGGTGAACTTCCACCTGACACAGATCCTGTCAGACCATGGTTGCTTCATGCAATATCTGCACAGGTTCGGGCACGCGGGGTCCCCCATGTGTCCGGAGTGCGTGGAAGAGGAGGAGACTGCAGAGCATGTCTTCTTCGTATGCCCCCGTTTCGTAAGAGCGAGGAGCAACATGATGGCTGTGAGCGGGCCTGGCACTACTCCGGACAATCTTGTCCGGAGGATGTGCGACGACCCGGACATCTGGAACGCGGCCTGTGCTTTGTCCTGGAGCTACAACGTGTGTGGCGGGTCAACCACCAACACGCCAGTGGTAGCTAACTACTAGTCTCCAGGTAGTTAGCTAGGAGGTCAGGTGTCTGTCCGCAGATTTCCCCGCCACCTTAAAAAAAGCACACACACACACACACGCACACATCCGCATCCTCATCCTCATCCTCATCCTTATCCACTTCTCATCCTCATTAGTTATTAGTTTCATTTTTCATGGCTTCTATGGCTCAGAATCCGAATTAAAGGGGATATTTGGATCTTAAGCTCGATAGCAATATTTGAAAGAATTTTTTTTTTCTAACTAATTAGTTGTTTTAGACGAAGCGCTTGTTCCAAAATTAAAAAAAAATCTAATAATTCAAGTATCTTACTTCTTTTTATAACTGGTGACAACTGAAAATTTGGAATTTTTTAGAGGCAGTCTTACTCTACAACAAACGAACTCAAAGAGAATTGAGAGTATGTATATGAGAGCTCTCTCTCTTCTCTTTATGCCAGTATTTTTCATTTTGTTTGTGCATTCCCAGTTCTGCTCAAAATGGCGTCGAAACAAAGCGCTTTCCGCAAGCGCGTTGTACGGTTCGCTATGAACTGCACAACAATTTTGACAAAAAGTTCATGGTAAACCAATTTTAAAGAAAAAATCTTTCGGTTTCTATTGTGTATGATTTTCTGCAAACCTGAACTATAATCCGCCAGGAAGGTAGTGGATAACCGGCCAGAGTAATGGACAGAAAAGGACTTTTTCCTTTTTGTAAAATCATGGTTCAAGCCTACTGGTTTGGCTATCAATCAAAATGTATACCAGAACGAATGTTTGAACAACATTATGATTTCATTTCTTCCAAAACAAAACAAAAATTTTGTGTTTTGGCCAGATTAAACATCATCACATTATGTCAAAAAAATACAAACGATTCTGAACAACCACTAGACTCCATTTGTACCCCAAATACGCAACCCAATGAATCTACCTCAGTGTCGTCGAATCGAAGATTTCTTTGGGATTTCAAGTTCATTTGGTGCAAAAATAACTGGAGATCAACAAATTGCGAACAGTTCATTAGTAGAATCAGCAAATGCATTCGGAAAACGGACTTGAAGGCCGTACAACGCTCTTGTTCCGGCATCATAAGAAAGCTTCATCGTTAGGCCGGTAGCGGACCTTTTTCATATGTTCAATATTTTTTGTTAGATCACAATGAATGTATCTTCATGAGGAATAAATTAATTTTTCTTTAAGTTCATCTACTTTTTTTTGACAACAGTAGAAAAAAATTCCAAATTCTTTGTTGTCCAAATTTTTAGTTGTGTGATAGAAAATAAATTCTGCTTTAATGTTTTTTCTACTCTGAAAAAAAAACCGATTTAAAAAAAAACAATTATTTTGCTCTGATTTTTGTACATCTATTTTCACATCAAAACTGTCTTTTAATACCTTGTAGGATTCTATAAAACAAACAATATGCAATGCTTATATTGTAAATATCCTAATTCTACTCAAAGTTATTGATGTTTTCATTAAAAAATATGCCTTTTTCATTGTCCTTTTTTTTTAAGAGAAACAATTTGCAATGCTGACATCGTGAATATCTCAATTCAACTACAAGTTATAAATGTTTTTCTTAAGAGCAAACATAAAAAATATTTCTTGGTATCAATTCACAAAGCACATTTGACTCTTTAATTGGAGAATTTTTTAGAAACATGTTTTTTCATGTTTGAGTAAATTCAATTCAAAAACATGATGGCTTTATTCGATGAATTTTATTTAAAAAAAAATTATAACTCTCGAACCAGTTGATCGATATTCGATCTTTTTTAATCAAATTAAAGGTAATCACTTCTAGTTGCAAGAAAAAATATCAAAAAAAATAAATCTGTGTACTTTCGTATGCCATATATGTAAAATTATTGAAATTTTATATTGTTTTTGTTTTAAATTGAATTAACTCAAATTTGAAAAATTTTACATATTTTAAAAATTACTCCATTTATAGAGTCAAATGTGCCCTTCAAATAGAGACCAAGAAATATTTTTTTGTTTGCCCTAAAAGGAATGACAAACAAATAAAAAAGCTTATTTTTTTTATAAATAAACAATCATAACTTTGAGTAGAATTAGGATATTTACGATACCAACATTGCAAATTATTTCTTTTAAAAAGTTCTAAAAGTCGTTCAAAGACAGTTTAAAGGTAATAGTTGAAATAAAAAGGCAGAGCGCAAAATGTGTTTTTCAATATAAATCGGTTATTTTCAAAGATAGAGAAAAACGTTTTTTACAAAGTTACTTAAAATTAACGGCGCTATAACATTGCGGAACAACTTTTTCTTCTATCTAAAAAGATAAAAAAGTTAGATACTTGATTACATTGACGCTTTATCATATATAACAACTTTGTAGAAGAAAGTTTTTCTCTAAAATATTGCTTTAGAGTTCTAGACCTAAATTTGGTGTCTGAACCATTGTGCAATGTGGCCTTAAAATTGAGACTAAGAGATATTTACAGTGGTTTGGCGCGCTCACATGACTTACTCTCAATACGAATTGCATTGTAGCAGAGATATGATTGCGAGAGAATATTGAAGAGAAAGAATAGGAGAGAACAACGTAAAAAAATAAGTTGTCACTTGCTATCGTCTGTGATATCGCTTACCGTGCAACGCTGTTTGAATAGATCGTTACGTAGTTCAGTTAAAGGTTGATTTGAGAACAACATTCGAATTGTTGTTTATTACTTGACATAAACAATACAGTGCCAATGAAAACTGACTTTTCAAATTTTGCGGTAGGTATCTCAAGTTTTGCCTTCTCGAAAAAAGTTCCCATGAAAATTCCAGCTCAATTGTGCAACAGCCTTCTTGCCAGAACCAGGTATAGTCACAAAATTCCATTCCCACAAACAGATAGACTTTCGAAGCAGTCTTCTGTTGTATAGTCTGAAAAAGGATATTTTCTCGACATTTCTTCTCCGGAATCAACTGCTGATACTAGACACCTTGTTTCCTTTGGGAAAAACAACATTCGCATGGTAGCGAAATAAGTAGGCGATAAAAGGGGAGGGATGAAGTTTCCTCTC
Organism: Wyeomyia smithii; assembly: GCF_029784165.1. NCBI lineage: Eukaryota > Metazoa > Arthropoda > Insecta > Diptera > Culicidae > Wyeomyia > Wyeomyia smithii. Next base: position 86,787,648 of record NC_073695.1, on the reverse strand, counting down.
TTGGTAACTATAGGTAACAGAAATAAAGCCAAGAAATTATGAGCTAGAGAATGACAGTAGTTGAACCTTATAACCCCCTCCCTCCCTTGGCTATGCCTTTGTTCTTCACTAATGCTATTTCAATTTCACCCTCGCTCTACTGTGTTTCCAAACATTTATTGTTGATCATAATTGAATAACGCTTATATCGTTTATTACAGCAGTCCATGAATTTCACAAAAAATTTCTTTACATTCAAAATAGCATTTGCGGTAAAAAAATGACATTATATAATTCTCAAAGTTAGATTGAAAAATCTGCTTCAAAATACTTTTTCTGGAGTGTTGAAACTTTAGGAACAAAACATGCTCTTTTATGAAAACCCTAAATCTTCAATATGTATTACTTTTATCGAAACATGCAATAAATGCTTTGCCTTTGTGTAACATTCTTATTGAAGCCGGCCAGATCTCCATATTTTTTCAACTATAACTAACATCTATCTTCTATTTCTATTTGCAGGTAAAATGATAACTACATGCCATCACATAGGTACTTGCAAAGGTATTAATATTGAATATAAATACTGTGTGAGTTTCATCAGGTACTTTTTTCAATGAAATATGTCAATATTCTATTTAAATATAAGTAATATGTAGAAAATCTTTGCAAAAATATTTATTTTGCTACCTTCTTTACTTTTTGCATAATTTAAAAAAAAATGTGATTAAATAGTAGTTCCGCGCCCTACGGTAATCATCGAAAAGGTTAGCAATCTGACCTTGCAACGCTAAAAAGCTTCCGAATTAACCCAGTCTCAAAACATTTATTGTACTTTTTCGTGAAATTACTTCATTTTCTCGTATCAATCCGAATCACGTTGGTAAATTAGTGCAATTATTGGCAAAAAGTATGACCCGACCGTAACGCCGAAATTTTATTGCACAGTTCGGACAGTTGAACTGAAAATTACTGCCATGAAATAAACTACACAAACTAATACCATTAATTATAAGCCATCAAATTTAAGGATATTCCAGGAAGACTCACTCGCAATCTGTGATTACGCAGTTCGCTCTGAACCGATGGTCTCTCCCGGATGGTTTAATTAGGCACTTTCATAATCGCTGACCCAAAATTCGTACACTTATTTTGCTACAATCGGCAATCTAGAACACGAACGCGGTGACGTTCCGTAGCCGTAGCCGAAAATAAGCGCCGCTGTAACTTTCGCCCATTTATTCCAGCACCAATTTGCCTTTGAAATGATTATGGTTCAGATTATCGTTTAACCAAATCGTTTTGCAAATTAAGATTGAATCAATTTGGACGCAGCTGGTTTGACTTTGGGTCCAATTGAAAACGACAAAAAAGAGGCAGAATAAAAATAGTCATGCGACTTGCTGTGGTACTACCACCCACACCCTGCAACCTCCTTCGTTTGATAAATGGTGGATGATCTGCAGCGCCCGCGTACGACCGCGCAGCCTCCCGCGAAATAATCGAATAATGAATTCCAATTCAAGCAATCAATACCCGGTGTACTCCTTAGCAGCGTCTCGCGGCAGACTGAGCGAAACACGATGGATTTTGAGCCTAAATAATTCAATTTAGCCGCGGGGATGTCTGGAACTGACGATACTTTCACAGCTTTGGGTTCCTATCGTAAGTTAATGAGTGAAATGAGATGGAAAGATGGTGCAAATTTAATTCGATAGAAATTTAGTCCCAACTGTGCGCAACTTTTTATATAATTGAAAGCATTTCCTCGGAGTGCTGGGGGGGGGGGATGAGGTGGTTGCCGCCAAAGAAAAGGAACTTTGAACTTATCTGCATACTCGCATGGGTAAGTGTGGGTGTGTGTATGTGCTAGTGTGGGTTCGATCGCTTGAAAACTTCCACCCCTTGGAGCGACAGAAGGCTACATGCTGTGCATGGCTGGTAAAATTTATAGCTTTTCTACCATTCAAATAGAAATTTTATGGATTCTGAAGGAGGGGGAGGAGGATGAGGAGGTCGGCAAAGCAGCATCAATATTGATTATATGCGTGGTTTGGCAATTTGTTCAATGGATCTATAAATAATGATTGGCCGCCTCATGATGACGGTTAGAGCGTTTGGACCCATGAAGGCATAAATAATGTGGCTGAGTGATTCGGCAATAAGAAAGCGTAGTCAGTTGCTGCTAATGGGCGAATATTTGAACAAATGAAAAATATGTTCATTCCATGTTTTACCATCAGAAGTTTTTTTGTAATAATACTCAACAATCCGTCTATTTCGATGTCGATTCTCTACAAAAGCCTGATTTAATCAGCACTTTCCAAGCTTTGACTGCCTTCTTATATTAAAACTCTCTAGTGTCAACCAATATGACTCCATATCGAGCAATTCAATTACCTGACTTAATGTTTCGATCATGCTAGCATCTTTTCGAGACCTGCATTTCCTTCGTGAAAGAATGGCAATTTCACAATCCGGATTACCGCTCTCGATGTAAAATCGATCGCACAGACATTCTAATCGTAGACTTTGGCTGAATATTCATAAGTGGTAGGTACTTGAATAGATTCAATTAGTACATTAGTAATTGCACTTTCGATTCTATTGTGTGAATTCTATCCTTTTCTTATCTCACCGATGTGATGAAAACTTGCGGGTGCCTATATTTCCCTGATAATTCTAGCCATCCAACCTTGCTTTGCACCGGACCGAACCAATGCTCGGAAATATTAATACCTTGCATTAACATTCCACCCTTCGACGCTTAGGATTCAACACATACAGTAAAATCACAAATGATAAAGGAATTTCGGTGCGGATACATAACTCCGTTTCCCGATGGAAAATCAATGGACCTTCTTCACTCTGTTATATTATCTATTTTAATGAATTTGTTCAAGTATCATTATCCATTTCTGCAATTATTCTACAACTTCTATATTTGTTCGTATGCACTTGAAACTTTCTGATGCGGTAAACTATCGGGTGTTATGGTTTCCAGTTACTGAGCAGGGCGATATTTAACTGCACGGATATTCGTGCAGATGCGTTTGATCCGACTTGGATACGATGCATTGTGAGCCAACACAAAAGATTTTCCAGGCAGATGGGCATCTTACTGCATTCCAACATAACCGATGTGTTTCAATTGGCGTCAAATATATTGATCCAAATGCCCTACCAGTTGTGTAATTACTTGGTTGAAGACGTTTTTGCTTTGCCAGTTGAAATAAGGTAAAAAAGTCGCATGCCACCACATTCTAATTGAAAACTTATTATGAAATGTTTGTCTATATACTGTAAAAATTGTTAAAATATGGTAGGTAACTAACTGGATTGGATCGTTAAATTGGGAAATTATGGCACTAGCTACAATCAAATTATCTGACAGCAACATCCGAAAAAAGCTAGTACCTGGCAGGTAACCATATCATCAAAAGTAGTCCAATAAAAAGTGTAATACAAAAACCGGAACCAGCAACATCATCAAAAGCAGTAATATCCATTCCGATGTAATTTCACACTTGTCTACAAGGGAATAAACTGCGGACGATGAAACTGTCTTTTTGTGATTTGCACATAACAAATATCCCAGCCGTCCGATGGCAATTTCCGTGCAGTCACGATACCGAATGCCATGTACGAAAAACTCGACTAATCCTGGGACCAGTGAGTGGGTGCAGTAAAAGTCTGTAGTACAAAAAAATACTCATTGTACCGTAAAACAAGGATTTGGCGGTGTTGTAGGATAGTAAACGCCTAAATGAGCTAGCAAGTGCGAAAAAGCTCCGTTACGTTGGGTTGACTTGAAATTACGGCCTGTTTCATAAAAGTGAAAAGATGTGATTGAAAATATAGAATTACGCTAAGCTGATCCCAGCATGTATATCTAGTACTGTTTCACAATAACATTAATCCATTTTTTGCGGGTGATGCCGTAATTTGATTCATTTTAGGAACTGTCGAACAATTTGAACTCTCTAATGAATAAATACGTTTAGAGAATTAATCAATTTTCCGTTTTAAATATAGTTTGTACACTAATTGTGCTTGCAAATAATAAAAAATGAGAGCTTGATTGTATTTTTCAAAAGGTTATTTGATTTCTTAACAGCCTTCTTTTTTTCTTGTTTTAATAAAAACGACACAAAAATTTGAGCCTTAGCATTTATTCGCAGGTGAGCTTGAGAGTGAGAAAACAAAATTTTCGATCAAATAAAAACGAATTGGCGGACCTATTGACAGCCTCGCACGGCAGCTTGTCGTGACCAATTCAAATGGCGTGTACAGATTTGGCTTTCCTTTTTTATTTTTTTTTTTTAGTTTATAAACATTTAGCTGCACTGCCATACGAATTTATTTCTTATTTATGAGATAATTGAATTTCTCAAACAATAATCCTGTTCTTTAGACTAAACGTTCGCCTTAAGGCTCGGATCTATTTGTTTCTGGATCCAACTATTAGAATAATTTACTTAAAGAAAGAGTTATGAAAAATCAGCTGAGCAATTTTCGCTGAAACCAGGCCACTAGTGACACCCAGACTTCAAAAATTGATTTTTATGTTGCTTTCAATCAATTTAGTAGTGAAAATAATTATTTCACTAGAATGAGTTTCAGTTGGTGGACCCCTTGTTCGCCAACGAAAAAGCAAATCTTGGAAAAAGTGAAAATTTATTTTTATTTTATTTATTTTTTATCTAGCTAGGGAAATGACCATGAATATAACACAATACCTAAAAATATATGTGAGATAAAAATTAACTTCCTTCGAAGAAATTGTTTGTTTTGATATAGGAAACAATATTATAGAACATTGAAAACTTGTAGAAAATCACTACTCAAAGTTATATTGGAAGAACTGATTTTTAGTTGAAATCTGTAGAAAACTCCACATAAGTCCATTAAAATATGCAGATAAAAGTATGGTGTCATCGACAAAGTTGATTCTTATGAAATGTGCTACAACTCTGTCTAACACGATGAATTTTTATATGCAAAAATGAAAAAAGTGAAATTCGTTTTTTACTGTTAAGTGGATTAATCACAAAACTGTAACTTCTATAACATGGAGGATAATCCATGGAACAACTTTACTGAAGACACTATGGCTCAGGTTTTTTGGGTCAAAATAGTTTCGATCATGTTTTTGCAGCTTTGGAAACAGTGTGCGTCGGTCAGATTAACTCAATTTTTACGAATATTCGAGGAATTTCCAGAAAATTCCCATCGGGAAACATCTTATCCAGCTAAACTGCATCAGAATCACGAGAAATATTGATAAATTCCGAGTTATGATAGGAGAAATGAGTGATTAACTCATTTTGCAGGAAACTTCGAGAGATTTCAAGAAAATTTTGGCCGCCATCATGGATTGAAACAGTAATATGCTTTTTGAATAAGTTGGAAACCACCGATTTTAATTTTGAGACCAGCATTTAAAAACTGAGAAAAAATTCATAAAATGCATTCATAAGATTTGGCGTGAAAAACATGCCCGTCGACTAAATTTTTTGTAACGAGTTTAAACATTTAAATTAACCTCTTGAAGAACATTTGGAGCGAGCTTCCCAAATTTTAAATTAGTGATTTTTTTAGCTTACTTCAATGTTCTGTGTATTTTTTATATGGAATTTTTCAAAAGAACTTGTGCTTTAAGTCATAGTTAGGGAGACAAAACATAATTGAACTGTTTATTAATTGAGAAAATAGGACGCTTAATAGAAGTGCTATGTGCAACGTACATTTTTTCTGTACAACCAGTGGAAACTGCTCCATAAATAATCATAATTACCAAATAACTTAATGTTTTTTGTCTATTCGTTTGTTTGTTGACAAGTTTACATTCTACGATATCTAGTGATAATGGCATATATATTGACCATTTGGACAAATACTTTGCATAGAATTTCAGCAAAACTGCAAATTATAAAACTATTTTCTGATGATTTTGATTCGCTTTACATCTAAACAAGTTAAAATAAATGAATAGGTAAATGAACCTGTAGTAAACCCCTTGTTGTGGTATAGTGGTCCACCCTTCATATTACCTCAATTTCTCTCAGAAATCAGAATTTATTATTGTTGTAATGCAGACTTACTGGATTAGATGTTTCCTGAAAATTTCTCGAATTTTTCGCATATATTGAGTTAATCTGGCGGGTGGTTCACTATAGGAAAAGGGTCCACTATAGGTTAGTTTACTTTATTGAAAATAACCGCCCAAAAACCTATCCTGAAGGGATTAAACTATTTTGGACCACTCTCCTATAGTGGGCCACATCCCAGATTATCTTATGTTATGCAAAAATTCTATGAATTTTTAGAGAACTTCCATCGGGAAACATCTTATCCAGCCAATCAGTATCAGAATCACGGGAAACATTTATAAATTCCGATTTATTGTAAAGAGAAATTGAGGTAATCTGACGAGTGGTCCACATTAGGAAAGGGATGCATTACAAATTAATTTACCCTACACTGCTCGCCACGCACATCACACTGAACGTACGCCGTTTCGTGTGCGTGCATTAGAGTAAAACCACCTTGGAAAGACCACGTTCTTTAATGGACCATCGGACAGATTAACTAAATTTATGCGAAACTCGAATGATTTCCAGAAATCTCGCTTTGGAAAACATCTTGTCCAATTAATCCGCATCATAATCATGAGAAACATTTGTGAATTCCAATTAGGGTAGAACTACCTTGCATGGACCACTTTCTTCAGTGCCCTGACCCTGACGAAAAACTGTTCTAGGTAAATTAATCTATATTGTACCCCTTTTCTATAGTGACCCACTGACCAGATTAACTCAATTTAGGGTAAACTAGCCTACAGTGGACCCCTTTCCTATAGTGGACCACCCGCCAGTTCAAATTTATGGGAAAATTCGAGGGATTTTTAAAAAACTACCATCGGGAAACATCTTTCACAGTCAATCTGCATCACACATATTTATAAACTCCGATATACGTGAAAGGAAATTGAGTTTATCTGCAAGGTGGTCCAATATAGGTTTATATAGTAAAGGGGACCACAATAGGTTGATTTACCCAATGAAAAATCTCGCATCAGAACTACGAGAAACATTGTAAATTCCGATGTAGCGTAAATTGACCTATAGTGGACCACCCGTCAGATTAACTCACAATTTATACGAAAATTCAAGAGAATTTTAGAAAATTTCCATCGGGAAACATCTTATCCAGCCAATCTGCATCACAGACATTTATAAATTTCGATTTCTGTGAAGAGAAATTGAGTTAATCTGAGGGGTGGTAGTAGACCCCCTTACTTTATTAACCTACAGTGGATCACCCTTCAGATTCCATCAATTTCTCTTGACATGAATCGGAATCTATAAAGGTTTATGATGCAGATTGGCTGGATAAAAAGTTTCCCGATGTAAGCTTCCTTGAAACCCCTCGAATTTTCGTATAAATTGAATTAATCTGGTGGGTGGTCCACTATAGAAAAGTGGTCCACTATAGGTAAATTTACCCTATAAATATTTGTGATGCAGACTGGCTGGACAAGATGTTTCCCGGTGAAAGACCCTCAAAACCCTCGAGTTGTCGCTAAAATTGAGGTAATCTGACGGGTGGTCCACTATAAGAAAGGGGTCTACTATCGGTTAATTTATCTTAGTTTTACCCTACATGTTAGCCTCCCCAGCTGGTCTCGAGGTACGATGCTGGCCTAACATGCCAGTCGTCGTAGGTTCGAGTCTTGACTCGGGACAGACTGTAAGTGTCAGTAGAATCGTAGCGCTAGCCCCGCAATTGTCCTGTACGCTTAACGGTTGGCTGCGAAGTCTGTGTATAGTAAACAGAAAGTCAAGTTCCGAATTGGAATATAGCACCAGGCTTTCCTCTTTTTTACCCTACATGTTTTAAACAGGTTTTACAAACAACTTATTTGAATACGGTAGAACTGGCTTGGATGGACCTGTTCTTTTCGTGGAACTCGCACCAGATGAACTCGGTGTATGTGAAAACTAGTGGGACTTACCCACTTATCATGGGTAAGCTTTCCCTGCACAGATATCACAATATTATATACATCCCGAATTTCTACTCGCTTCTTCATCTATGCAATAGCAGACATTCAAAACTGACATCATGTATGTGCAGCTGCCTCCTTTCTTGCTCATTTTAATTTGGCTTTCGTAGCAGCAGTATTCACTGTCGATTACTAACAAAGGAATGCAACGAATAGTGGAAGTAGAAGATAGCCATAAAATAATGTAAGTAAAAGGCAACAGGACAAGGAAAATGATACAAAACCATTTTCGTAGTTCCTCGGTTTGTCAGTTGGTTTATCAATGACTAGCTGACCCGGCATACTTCTTCCTGCCTATTTTAGTGTTTAATTTGATAATTTTAAACATTTCAAAATCATCGATTCCTTGCGATTTGTTTATATCGTTTAAAATAATTGGTTTTATCGGAATGACAACATCTTCGACTTTTGGCTTATGTACATCACCTCTATTCCGGGAATATATTGTGTGTATTTTAGTTATTTCCGTTGTTTTCCAGAAACTGAAAGTGGTCATCTTCGAATTCAAAATGGTGTCCAGGGTGCTTGGCTTCTATATAACATATTAATTACGGAAATATCCATATATAGTAGTATTCGGTTATTTTCGGCTGTTTCCCAGAAGTTGCCATTTTACAATTCATACTGGTGTCTGAGGTCAATTTTTAGCTCCTTGCATCATTCTGGATCCGGTGATACACATACTGGGTGGTATTTGGTCACTTCAGGCTATTTTTCAGAAACCGTAAGTCGCCATCTTGGATTTTAAAGTGGCATTTGGAGACAATTTCTGACCCCTGAGCGTCATTCTGGTTAAAGAAACACTCATATTGGGTGGTATTTTGTCATTTTTGGCTGTTTTCCAGACACCGGAAGATGCCATCTTACAGTACATAATGTTGTCTGAGGTCGATTTGTGGCTTCAGTGCATCATAACAATCCCGGAGATACCCATTTTGGATGATATTTGATCATTTGCCACTGTTTTTCAGAAACCGGAAGTCGCCATCTTGGATTTAAAAATGGCATTAGAAGACAACTTTTGGCCTCTGAGCGTCAATCTAGTTGAAAAAAAACACTTATAATGGGTGGTGTTTGGTCATTTTCGGCTGTATTTTATAAACCGGAAGTCGCCATCTTAGATTTCGAAATGGTATTTGGAGACATGCCAGAAGAAAGAAGAGTGTCGAAACATTATGGACATGTTTATTACACATAAAAACATTCACTTGTCAAATTTGGTTATATTTGCTTGATTGGTTCTCGAGCTGTGCGTAATTTAAGTTTGAATTGTATGGGACCCTCCCTTATAGAAGAAGGAGGGGTGTCAAACCATTATGGATATATTTGTTACCCCTAAAAATATTTACCTGCCGCATTTGGTTCCATTTAGTTGGTTAGTTCTCGAGATAAGCAGAAATTTGTGTTTCACTTGTATGGAATCCCTCCCTCACAGAAAAGGGAGGGGAGTCGAACCATTATGGACATATTTGTTAGCTCTAAAAACATTCACATACCAAATTTGGTTGATTGGTTCTCGATCTGTGCGAAATTCGTGTTTCATTTGTATGGGACCCCTCCCTTGTAGAAGAGGGAGGGTCGTCAAACCATTATGGATATATATGTTACCCCTAAAAACATCCACCTACCAAATTTGGTTCCATTTACTTGGTTAGTTCTCGAGATGTGCAGAAATTTGTGTTTCATTTTTATGGAACCCCTCCCTTCCAGAAAAGTGAGGGATGCCGAACCAATGTGGACATATTTGTTACTCCTAAAAACATCCACATGCCAAATTTGGTTCCATTTGCTTGGTTAGTTTTTGAGATGTGCAGAAATTTGTGTTTCGTTTGTATGGGACACCTCCCTTCCAGAAGAGGGAGGGGTCTCAAACTATCATAGGAACCTTCCTCGGCCCCTGAAACCTCTACATACAAATTTTCACGTCAATCGGCTCGGTAGTTTCCGAGCCTATATGGATCAGACAGACAGACAGACAGACCGGACTGCATTTTTATAGGTATAGATAAGACGTACGGTTATATTAAAAAAATAATGTTTGTTCTTACATCATAAAATCATGTCTTTCATATTCTCAGCTTTTTGGAAAGAAATAAATGGGCTAAAAAGGCCTTACAAAATTGCATTTCCAACAAATTAAAAGTTTAAATTTGCTATAGCTTTGAGCTTAAGCTTGAACGACCACACATTCCGTAGTTGCTCCTCCGTGAAGGATCTGTGCTAATGAAGTTGCAAAAAGAACCGTAAGAAGAAATCTAAGTTAGGATTATTTTCCATATTCAATGTACAACAATTCAGTAGCTTTCGCTTTGCATGAGATTGATAACGGCACCGGCCACATACTTACGGTCGACTGGAGAAGAAAAAAAAAGTTATAATTATTCTTTCCAGGGACCGAGTATATTTCTGCATCTCTAACGCGTGTTACGAAAAGGAAGCGTACTTTTGTAACCGTAGTGAGTGACGGATGTTTTATACTTATACCCTTATCTCTTCCACACGCTTATTTGTAGACTCTACTGCACTTTTTTATCAAGCTACAGGCTACAAGCTCCTCTAGCATGAAATTGCTATAGCTTTGAGTAAATGATTACCCTGAATATTGACCTGAAGGGTATCCCACATCAAATTAAATCACGTAGAAAACGCTGTAGAAAATTACTTAGTTGACCGATTTTTAGAGCTGAATGACCCCTCAGGTTAAAGGCTCTATAATAAAAATCAATCAATCAAAACAATAGTTGACCGATTATGAGGAATTTTCATGTTTCTTTAAAAAAAGTGTTTTTTTTTAGAACTTTTGTTCTGAATTTTATGTAAATTTCGAAAAATACATGAGAATACTAGACCTTGCTACTTTTTCTTAGTTTTTACCCATATTGGTTATTGAATTCCGTACATTGTATAGAGATGAACTCTATATCCTCAAAAATCAAATCCAATAATACCTACGTTATCATAATGAATGGTTTTGTCTTATTTAACTCTGATTAAATCAAATTTATAATATGGATCTTACTTTCAAAATAATATGGGAGTCCTTACAAAAGTTCATTAATTGGCAAACATAAGAAGATATGGTAAACAAAATTATCAACAAGTTTCAGCAAAAAATCGTAGCATTCAACAATTCCATTTTTGTTTTTTTGCATGACATTTTTTTCATTTGCCTACAATTACATTCGCTGTATTACAAAGACAGCTAATAAACGTTTATCATAGGATTATGTAAGGAAAAATTCGGGATGCATCTTAGTAAATGGACCAAAAATTCACAAGCATTCACCGACTCTTACTCTTCTATAAATTTGTATATTTGGGAATTCAATCTTTCGATACTATCCGGCACGATTATTTAGTGAATATCGAATATAAAATATAATAAATTAAACTTTTAACCGTTGCAAAAATGTACAATTTTTGTTGAGTATTTTATGTTAACTTTCAATGACCATCAGCAGCAGCATTGCAGTTTTTCTTCGATTGCACACGAAAAAGTATTGTACGAACAGAAGTGTACCATTGCAATACGAATAGAACAGTACCGCTGCAATCATAGACGACGAGAGACTTGCGGCTTCCTGCTTCACTGGTACTGTTGCTTATACCAGTATGTTTTCTTTCAAGACATCAGTTTTTATTATGTTTTGACAGCAGGTTTAATAATTGATCGAGAATGGGGATTGTTTCAAACTTTTCGGAAAACTTTTACCTTCGAGACATCATATTAGTCTAAGCTCAAGGAAGCAAAAATAAATTGACCTATTGGGACGGGGAGACTCTGTCAATTTTTATTTCGATATTGATACAGAGAACATCACAGGGAACGGTTGGTGTCCATTCACGTCGTCTGTGCTAGGAATGCTTGCATGTAATTGGTTAATTGTTCGCGTAAATTTGCCATTGAAACTTTTCATCAATTTTACCGCTTAGCAATGAAATTAGAGTGATAACTAGCATATTACAAAATTGTTATACATTTTATCCATCCAACAACATATTGGTTATTGTTATCCATCATGTGGTTATGCTGTTATTAACGTTTAAAATCTGACGGAACATTTGCCAGTTTCATTTACAATTTTACAGAATGCATCTCAGTATAGTAAACAAAGACGTAGTCCCACGTCAAAATGTTTTCAGGAAAACCTCTTTCTAGTTATTTAAAAACAGAGAAAAAAAACTCAATTTACAGAAGAAAGAAAGCAACCAAACCGATGGATGCCATCAGAGCGATGACACTTGTTATTTATTGGAAATATCTTTCGGCTTTCGTCTTATCGGGATCTCGCTGGGCCGAAGCGGAAGTGCTTCATCATGCTACGAACGGCCGCAATCGCTAGTTGGTATTCCACAAACGAACTGCCGAGTTGCGACTTGGGGCAGCGGTAGAGCAGAGCTTATAACGATAAGAAAATGATATTGGTCCCCGGTTCCCAGGTGACGCATCACTTCGCTCCACCGGGACGGCTGTAAGCCTATAAAGCTTTTTTTTCCTTCACCCACCATAATCGAAGCTAGCTACTGAGTAGATTGCGGACCCGGGCGGGTGCGAGGAAATCTTAATCCTATTTCTCTAATCGACCCATTCAGGATTTCTTCGTCGGTTCCAATCCCTCTAAACTTGTCGGCCAAGTTCGACAGATTGACTTATATATAATACGTTCAATGGTGGTAGAACGGAATCGTGCCTTTCAAGTGGCTTTGGCGAACGGTGAATGGAAAACAGGTAGATAATCCATTCCTCCCCCGTCCTGCTCTCGGGCACGGTGTGCGCTAGACGTTGAGGGATGGGGAGCTGAAATATTTACGATTCTCCGCGTATTTGGATAGCGTTGTAGTAGAAATGAGCTCTGAATTTGATTTATTGCCGCTACGGCTGGGTGACATTCAGCCAAGTGCGCATTTCTCCCGATGGCAAGACTGCAATGATCCTTAAAAAGATTCACGGTAGTATTTATTGATTTCTGTAGCAAACAACAATAGGTGCAAAGTGGATATCATTCGGTAATTATTACCTCGCTCCTTCGGCAGTAACTCTTACGCAGTTATAGCACTAATTAACAAAACAATTTTCTTCTGCCATTAGAAATTTAATTTAAGGTGTTTTTAAATAACACAGTTTTATTGCAAGCGTTTGTTGAACGTTGGTCATAAACAAAATTTACCTCTTAAATTTCAACCACAAGCGTTCCCCTTCGCCGAGTCCCGAAGTGTGTAAAAAAGCCTTGTAGCCACGCCAAACGACACGTGATGGCAGCTGTAATTGTCACTCAATATTCTCATCCCGCGTCGAGGGCACCCCCTATGCTGCAAGTAATCACACATTCGAATTACCTCTCCGGGAATCCATGGACGATGACGACGACGACGACGACCAACGACGTGTGCGAATCTCCAGCCGAGCATAAAAACACACTTCACATGCTCACCGGAGGTTACCGTTGTCTGCCTCGCCATTCGACGACGCTCCTTTCCCACCCAGAATCCATTCAAACATCCCGCCTGCCTTCCTGCCAGTGCCTTGTCATTTCCCGGATGGTGTGAATTGTTGGAGCCGAAAAAGCTCCGTTCCCAATGTTTACTTCGCTACGAATTCACGATAACTTTTTGCATGCTGGGCGCTGGGACTCGGCTCCAGGGCTCAGCTCATCCGGATGTGAAACCTCAGAGCAATTTGTTTAGCCAGTGCAAACTTTTCCCCAACCCCAGTGCGGTGGTGACAAAAACGGTCCTATTTTGTGGTTCACTGTATCTGACCAGGAAAAAGTCCTACCCAGCAACGGGCTTTGACGGACCGAAATGCTTTGACTTTAACCGGTACAACGGAACGAACGCTCGCTACACTAACAGTAGTGTAGACGAACCGAACACGCATTATTTCTATCATTTCCCATCACAATCAATGACAAGTTTGTTGCACATCGTGATGGCGTGTACATTGAAAATGCTTCTTCGCTCTTTGCGGCGGGTTGACGGGGGAGTAGAGAGTCGCGTGGATGCTGCAGTACACATTTGTATAAACTAGTTTTTACTAGATATCGGAAAAACATTCAAACAAAATATTCTCAGTCACCATTAATGACGAATTTTTTTTTCTTTTGACGATAGTGTTAACCCTGCATTTACATCTAACTGTAGTCTGAAATGAAGATGGTTTTACTATTTCTGGTTTTAGTACTAAACATAATAAAGCCAAAAGTCTCATCGGTTTCGTTCTGATTTTACGTCACTTTTGGCGGTTGATTCACCTCACGAGTGATAAAAAAGTATCGCCCAACATTGATAGAAGTTTATTATTAATCGTTCAAAAGCATGCAATATGCCATAAATATATTTATGCATCATAAATATTTATCGGGGTTCACGTGGTGTCATCGGTCGACAAACTAGGTACATGTGTTGTTACAAATCGTTTGATTGTTTTAAACTGATTTTTTTACGACCTGAACAAACACGTAATGTATGATTGGAGCGCTTCGAAACGTGTAATAGCATAAATTAGATTATTCGATAAAATTCAAAATGGATTGAATTGACAATTAAAAACTTATCAGGTCAGATTTAAGGTAAAGTTGAATATATTGAAGTAATAATTTGATAATTCGATTCGTTAGAACCGAGCACAAAATAAAATGACAGTACTTTCCGCTTTTGACGCGAAACTACGCTTTTGTTTTCTATACTGGGGTACATTCTGTAAAATTTAAAATGAAGTCCCGACAGATTTCAAACGATAATAACAGCATAACCACGTGCTGAATAACAATAACCAATATGTTGTTGGATTGATACAATGTTGGACAATTTTTTAATACGTAGTTTTATTTCATTAGCAAAGCAAAGCCTTGATGCTACATTCCGATTCGGAACTTGACCTTCTGTTTTTCATACACAGACTTCGCAGCCGACTGTTTAGTGTACAGGACAATTGCGGGGCTAGCGCTACGATCCTACTAACACCAACAGTCTCTCCCGAGCCGAGACTCGAACCTACAACGACTGGCTTATTAGACCAGCATCGTACCTCGAGACCATCTGGGAGATCTTATTTCATTACTTAGTTTATTTCATTACTCAGCGGTAAAATTTGATGAAAAGTTTCAAGGACATGTTTACGGGACATGCGAGCATGCGTACACCCAACGCAAACGGGGAACATTTTATTACTTTAGGGCAATTTTTTATTACTTATTGTGTCTTATGACTGCGCATTATACACAAATAGTAATAACCGATAAGTAACAAAAATTATGACGTGCACACGCTTGTATGTAAACAGGTGCATATGAGTTTCCATGAACCAATGAGTATGTGTTTTGGATAGCTTGCAAGAAAGCGAATGTTTTTGTTTTTCTCTAACTCAGTTTACAGATCGTGATGTCATTTAAAGACGCATTTCAAGCCTTTGAAATCTTCAACGTTTGCATACTCTATGACGGGGAAAATGCTGCTTGGCAGCTCTTGTCATATTCTTCCTCTACTCCGTATGCATACAACGAGCGAACTAATACACGCTCACCGGATGAATTGGAGATTGAAGAAACTTGTAACATGTGCAACATATGCGACGGTGTGTGATTTTTTTTTACTTGAGATGGAAAGGGAGCAGTTTTTGACAGAAGAAAATCTTGCATGTGGTTGAAACGATCATTATTAGATAGTCGTACTCCCGTAACACGTGCTAAATATATGACAGTATGTGTTGTTACTTGACTGGGGAAAAATTTTATTGCCTTTTAAGTAATAGGTTTGTTACCTAAAAGGCAATTTTGCGCTATTGCTTTTAAAGTAATAAGGAAAAGTTTTGCGTGTAGCACAGATAACATGAATAGAAACAACCATTTACTGTGACGTTCTCTGTATCAGTATCCAAAAAATGGCAGAGTTTCCCCGTCTCAACAGGTCAATTAATGTTTGCTTCCTTGAACTTAGACTAATTTGATGTGTTGAAGATACAGGTTTTTTGACAAGTTTGAAACAACCTTCTTTCTTAAACAATTTATTAACCAGCTGTAAGACCCTAATGAAAATAAATGTTTTGAAACAACACCTGCTGGTAAAAACAACAGTACAGTTCATTACTGGAAGAGAAGCAGAGCGCCACTGCACTGCACTGCACTGGTCTATCATTGCATCGGTACACGACTTCTATTCATGTGCAATCGACCAAAAAACTGCAATGTTGCTCCTCATAACGGGTGACTTGGAGTTCGCGGAGGAATTCGATGTCCCGAGAGACGTTACCTTGAAGTTTTAATTCGGCTGCTTGATGATGTACTCGTATTCCTGTTCAGTCTCATATACTATAAGGAAATCACTCCCAACGCCCCTTCTCATGTTGAGGCAACAGTCGTGGCTTGAAACCTATTTGCTTGAGCGTCTTGTCCACTTTGTGGTCCAATTTGTGGCACAATTTTCTGCGAAGACGTCCGCCGTGATCCCAGGAAGCAACCGGATGTACATCTTCTAGGGTTCCATTTGAATAAGATATCATACATCTAAATGCTTGATGACAAGTTTTCTCTGGTTTGCAACGTTTGTGAGGGACGTAGTTCTGTCGTATAACAACTCTTTTGTACGGAACCGTGAACTATATATAAACAAATTTTAAAATAAACCATAGACCACGCAGGTAAGTTCCGTCACACACCCAGCTGTGTTTATCTGAACGCCTTATGCCTAAGCGTTACAGAACACCCGTTACTAACTGTACTGCAACGCTTTGGTCCCGATTCATACAGCACGCAAACTTTTACAGATGTACAGTATACGGATAAATCCAAAGAAATTCGTAGAATCTACGGATTTACACGAAATAACCCTGAATACAAATCTCACAAAGCCATATCACACTGCTTATCCTTATCCTTAAGCCAGTTATATATTGTCGCTGTTCCAGTACCTGAAAGGTCATGGCGTCACGATGACCGAGCTTCCGGTACCAAACATGTAGACACTTCTTCCCGTTGCAATGCTCGTTCACAGCATCTACGTGTTCAACCAAGTATAGATATGGTCTGTTGCTATGCCTCGCTATTACCGCAATTCGTGATTTGAATGTCCATAACACGACATAAAAATCATTGCCGGAGATATGAACGCAAAAGCCGGGAATTCTTCCGCCCCGTCAATGGTAGGGAAAGCCTTTACTCCACCATCAACGACAACGACTTTGAGGATGGTTAATTTAGCTACGGCCAGACGACCACATGCCGATCGAAGGCCGACACTTTCCAAACGTTATCCATGTGCGGTTTTCTCTTAGGCAAGATCAACGCCCGGCTGTCCAACGTATTCAGATCGAGGTCTAGGAGAAAGATATTAGCGGAAGGCGTTGCTGCAGTGTACACTCGGAAAGTTGATAGGCGGATCGCTGAACCAGTTGAAGTGGACCCGAACAAGCAGTGGAAGTACATCTACGACGCGGTCCGTGAATGGCATAACAGTGGAAACCATGCTCAGTGTGTAGAAGTGACGGAGGAAAAGAACTGGACCTACGCTATCACGTTAGGAGCTGAGAGTTAGGAGTAGTCAATCGTGTGACGCGTCAGATGCGGGAGAGATATCGGGAAATTGGTTACTTATTTTCTTGGTGAAGCATCCCTCAGGATTTCACCTGCTTTCACGATGTTACGCCAACGTACTCGGTACATGACAGCTTACCTCCAGTTTTTTAAGTGTTCTACATTTCCAAGATTTAGCTCAACTTGGTCCAAACATCTAGCTCATTGGGTGCCTCTACGTCTTGGGCTGGCGGATTCGAGACGCACGTTGTTGTCTGGCTTTCTTACAATATGTTCCGCCATTTGTACCCTTCCAGCTTTAGCGACATTCTGGATACTGGGCTAGCTGTAAAGTTGCGCCAGCTCGTAGCTCGTTCTTCGCCTCCGAACGCCATCCTCACATATTCCAACGAAGATGGCCCTAAGCACACGTTGTCCGAAAATGTTTAGTGCTTGCAAGTTCTCCTCGAGCATTGTCCATGTCTCGTGGCCGTAGAGGACTACCGGTCTTATGAGTGTCTTGCACATGGTACACTTAGTACGGAGGCGAAGTTTGCCAGCCTATTCAGCACCCGCCTGAAATGTCTTCCCGACAAGATCTACGCCGTCAGCGGAGCAGATGAGCTGGAGGGATTGATTGAAAATTGTGCCCCTATGTTAAAGGCCGCACGCTTCATAGCACCTTCAAGCGCAATGTTGAACAGTCGGCAGGAAAGATCGTCGCCTTGTCGAAGCCACTTGCGTGTTTCAAACGGGCTTGATACCGCACCCGACATATTTACACAGCACTGTACACCAGTCATCATGGCCCTGATCAGTCTTGTTAGTTTTTCAGGAAAGCCATTTCCGTCCATAATTTTCCATAGCTCTACTCGGTCGATAGTATCGTAAGAGGCCTTGAAATCGATAAAAGTGGTGCGTGGGGACTTGGTATTCGCGACACTTTTGGAGGATCTGCCGCAGTGTAACGAGAGGCGAGAAACATCGAAAGATGATCTTGAAGAGCAATTTGTAGGCTGCGTTGAGAATCGTGATCGCTCGGTAGTTCACACATCTTAACTTGTTATTCTTTTTGTATATTGGGCACATTACTCCCTCCTCCTATTCCTCCGGTAGATGTTCTCTATCCCAGATCCTGACTATCAGCTGATGCAGACAGGAAGCCAATATTTCCGGGCCCAGCTTGATTAACTCCGCTGCTATGCCATCCTTTCCAGCTCATTTGTTGTTCTTGATTTAATAGTATCCTTAACTCCACTTATCGTGGGGGCAGAATGACTCCCTTATCTGTTGTGCTGATGAAGTCGTTCCTCCTACCGTATTCTTGGTTTTCTGCCTCTGCGCCATTCAGGTGTTCACTGTAGTGCTGCTTCCACTTGTCGTTCACCTCACGCTCATCCGTCAAGATTCCATCGTCTTTATCCCGACACATTTCAGCTCGTGGCACAAAGCCTGCGCAGAATGCGTTTAGTTTTTTGTAGAATCTACGTGTTTCTTGAGAACGATACAGCTGCTCCATTTTCTCACACTCCAGCCCTTCCATGTGGCGCTTTTTGTCCCGGAAAAGCTGAGTCTGCTGTCCTCGTTTCGGTTTGTATCGACTCATGTTATGGATCAATGCCAGCGCTGATTCCTCTCGACGAATCCAACAGCACCTTCCGCTGCGCTTTCACATTACTACAGCAGTCCTCCGAAGGGGCTTTAGTAAGCCCCATCCGGCAACGCTGCCTCAAAGCTTTACGCGTACACAGTAGCGACTTTGGAAAGCTTAAGTCGCTCCAAATCATGCCGCGGCGGTCGACGATAGCGGATGCTGTTGGCAACCGAAAGTCTTCGGCGCATTTTGAGTATCAGGAGATGGTGGTCGGAATCGACGTTTGCGTCACCATAGATTCAGACCGAGAAGGGCCTTCCGTCAATCGATTTGTGTCTCAGTCTGTTGTGGTGATCTTCAGGTTTACCGCTATGCTGGAAGTAGATACTGCGTGTGGCCATGTTCTTGGAGGCGGCGAAGTCAATGAGTCGAAGGCCGCTTTCGTTCGTGGACCGATTTGCCATGAATTTTCCAATAATCGGTCTGAATTCCTTCTCCTGGCCAATTGGCTGAGCTCACGTTGAAGAAACGGCCTCTGACCCTCAACTTGCAACTGTTGTCGATTGACCACTACCAAATCACGCGCTTCTACATTGAACAATGAAAGCTGTGCCCAACTCGTGTGTGTTGCCTTAGAGCCTCACGCTGCCACCAGGACATTAATCAGCCGCCTCTAACATGGTGAACAGACGTTTTTTAACTGCACCGTCTTGGAAAACAGACGCTCGGGAGACAAATTGGGGAGGATGGACAAGCTGTAGATCCGCCAACCTTGGATAAGGTGAGAATAACTTGCAGAGAGCTGAACTGGTAGTGGCTGTAAAGTACATTTCACCAGATTACCCTGAGGATATTATCCAAGGTGAAACTACCTACGGACCCCGAACGCGTTGAACGTGTGCTGTCGACGAGGATGCCCGAGGAGCGGGTGTAAGGGCGACTGGAGAAGAGTAGATCAAGATTTTGTTTTATGGAGGCGTAATTTGGGTTCGGAGTAGGATCTATACGATTTGTCACCATAAAGGAAAGAAAGAAAAAAGAAGACCAGATTCATGTCCAGATCAGAAACGTACAGCATCGAATCTCGGAAAACCATCTCGTAGATCCTTAACAGATATGAAAGATATGATGTTGGTATAGCAAGTCAGTCGTTTTATGTTCGAATCCTGGCTCGGAAAAGATTTTTAGTATAAGTCAGTTTGTCAGTCATTAGAAAATCCTATGGGAATCTGATCACGCGTAACACGCGATGTTTTGTATCGTATCGTCTCTCGAGAAGGGAACTTATGGAACAAATAAATCGCCGAAAGAATACTCTGTGAATTTTACAGCCTGCTAACTGTATGCGAGTTTACCGTCGCTTGTTTATACGCTGTACGCTTTGAATTCTTTCATCTGTCCCAATTAGTAATTCATTATCGTCTCCCGATCCGATCGAGTCGTGAAACGAACATCTTTGGTTTGAATCACCTTGTGAGTCAGAGTGTCCCCGTATTGCAAACCAAAAACTCAGAAGAAAACTTCAAGCGGTAGAATAACCAGAATAACTAGAAGGCAGTAATAAACAGGGATAACAGATTTACAGATTTGTCTGCAATATGCAGATTTTCGTCGTCTGAGGACGTTTTTTTTGTCAATTTGCAAATATTTGTTTTACTTTTTGCATAGCTTGCAAACTTTTTTTCGAATCTATTTGCGCAGTTTTTTCCAAAATGTGTGCAGTTTTTGCTTGTTTAAACTAAATTTTTCGACATCGGCCAACATACATCAGCGAACAATTCTTCGATGCAAATAAAACCGACGAACAAAGGTTCATTAAGTTCATTGAGGCAAGCAACATTTCATTAAACGATGAAAAATCTATTCTACTGTCAACTTGCAACTCAGAAAGAAAGGGAAATAATTGTTCAAGCGATCGCAAAAATTTCTCTCTACCGATAATTATCGTCTCGCAATTCTTCTCTTTTGGTTTGACACTTCATTTTTAACAATAAAGAGTGAGTCATCGGTTTGTAGAGCTATTGAAAATTATCTGAGAGAGAATAAATCATCTCAGCGAATCTCCGAATTTGTTCACTCAGACTGACATATCGTACGATTATTGTTACAACCGACTGAGAGACGAAGTTTATTCACACACTGAAAATGATCGAATGTTTATCGTCGATTCTATCGCCGATCACCATCATTGACACTAGGTTCATAGCGCTAGCTTCGTAACTGTCCTGTACATTTAACAGTTGGCCACGAATTCGGTGTACGATAATGGTCAAGTTCTAATAGCTGAAGGTAGCACCAAAGAATTCACTATTTCTAGTTTACTCTTGTAAAAGCTAATTTATAAGAAACTCCGCGAGCGCTGTTATAGTTTGGTCTAGTATCTTGAGTTAAATAAAATAGCTTTCAGCATTTAATAACCACGCATTCGTTGTTTTGCTTTCGTCTCGATTAGACGCAAATTGTTCATCTCCGTTTGAGTTCGCAAAATAACAATACACGAGTTATCGTACGGGTGTTTTTTTTTGTCGATTAGTTCTTGTGCTGCGCGATAACAATAGGCTGCAGTATATCGGCAGAAACATCTTCTGCGCACTGGTAGGGGCAGGCTACCCCGCCAGTGATCCGATACGCAGCTGATATATCAGCAAGAATAATTCCCCCGCACCGCTGTTACCCCGCTAGCAGCACGGACCACCATACGATCGAGCGAGTGGAAATCAACAACAAGTGGCATCTACAAGACCACGGCTACTGTGTTACAACACGAAGCTGGATCGTCATTGTTTGTTCTGTGGAGACACACTTCCAAATTGATCCTACTAGCAGCCGAGAGGTCGTGACTTAGACGTTCGGTGAAGTATTCACTTTAGAATTATTATCATTAATAATATTATTACTATCAATATTATTTTTATTGTTATTGTTGTTATTATTATCATTATTATTATTAGTATTAGTATTATTACTATAGTTATTATTATTAGTATTACTGCCTTTTTTATATTTGATCTATTGTAGTTTTAAATATTGTTTTTAAAATTTAATACTAACTATTTGATCCCCCCCACACATTCGAATATTTATCGTTTGTGTGCGGTAGAGCGTAACGCTCCCGCAAAATGGACGACATGCAGGTGCAACTTTTCCTGGATGTGGAAACAAATGGGGAAGAAATTGGAATTTCCCCCAGCAGTTCTCCCTTACCTTCCCCTGTACCATCCCCGCTACCTAGCCCTGTATCAAGAGTACCGGAAATACGGGTAAAAGCTTACTCAGATGCCACTAGCGGTCCCTACGTTGTTTACTTCCGGCCCATAAAAAAACCTTTGAATATAATTCAAATAGGCAAAGACCTGGCAAAACAGTTTTCGGCCGTAACCGAGATTACGAAGGTGAGGCCGAACAAACTGCGAGTTGTCGTGAGTAGCTTGAAGCAAGCAAACGAAATTGCTAGCTACGAGCTCTTTACAAGGGAATACCGAGTGTACATCCCTGCCAAGGACGTGGAGATCGACGGTGTGGTTACTGAAGGAAGCCTCACGGTCGATGACATTTTGCGTCACGGGGTTGGCTGTTTCAAGAACCCCCTGATTCAAAATGTAAAGATACTGGATGTCAAGCAATTGCATTCAGTATCCATCGAAGAAGGGAAGAAGAAATTCCTCCCTTCGGATTCCTTCCGGGTGACATTTGCCGGGTCCGCACTGCCGAGCTACATAGCTTTGGACAGGGTTCGTCTGCCTGTACGCCTGTTTGTACCGCGGGCCATGCATTGCCAGAACTGCAAGCAGTTAGGCCATACAGCCACCTACTGCTGCAACAAGGCACGCTGCAGCAAGTGCGGAGGCAATCATGCTGAGACCGCTTGCAGTGAGGATATTGAAAAGTGTCTTTACTGCGAGGGAACTCGGCATGACCTTTCGGCATGTCCCGCGTACAAACAGCGCAAGGAAAAAATTAAGCGTTCCCTTAAGTAACGATCAAAGCGCTCTTTTGCAGAAATGCTGATTAGGGCTGAGCCACCCTCGACAGGAAACATCTTTTCCTTTTTGCCAACCGATGAGGGTACATCTAACGATCCCGTCGAAGGGTGTTCTTATGCCTTGCCAGAGGGATCTAGGAAGAGGAGAATGCTCAACTCTCCTAATCTTTCTCGCAAAGGTCGTAAGATAACCCCTGGCGGAATGACCAATTAGACAACACAAAAAGGAAGCGGTTAAGAAAAACCGAAGCAAGTACCCCCCGGTTTTAATTTCAAATCAAACCAGGAGTACCCACCGCTTCCTGGGGCACCAAAAACCCCTCGTGCACCCATGTCTCGATCAGAAGACATAAAAGAAACAGGGTTCATAAAATTCTCTGATATTGTGGACTGGATATTTAAAACATCCAACATACCAGATCCCCTTCAAAACATTCTTCTTGCCCTTCTCCCTACAGTGAACACCTTTTTTAAGCAACTCACAGCAACTTGGCCCCTCATTTCAGCTATCGTATCTTTCGATGACTAATACGTCGAAAGAGGTTAGGAATTTTGTCACTGTGTTACAGTGGAACTGCAGAAGTATCATCCCCAAATTTGATTTATTTTCACATTTGATAAACACATACAATTGTGATGCGTTCGCGCTCTGTGAAACTTTTCTCAATTCAAATGACCAACTTAATTTCCACGATTTTAACATCATTCGTCGAGATCGAGACTCACACGGTGGAGGGGTACTTTTAGGGATCAAAAAGTGCTATTCTTTTTTCAGAATCGACCTCCCCTCGATCTCGAATATTGAAGTTGTTGCCATTCAAACGAATATGAATGGAAAAGACCTTTGCCTTGTTTCGTTATATATTCCCCCATCCGCGCGGATTGAACAGAAGCAACTCCTTGATATAGCAGAATTGTTTCCCGCACCTTTTTTGATTTTGGGAGATTTTAACTCTCACTATTCGCTATGGGGGTCGCTGTACGACGACAACCGATCTTCTTTAATCTGTAACTCGATCGACGACTTCAATATGACACTTTTGAATACTGGGGAAGCGACACGTGTACCTAATCCTCCAGCACGTGAAAGCGTGCTTGACCTATCCCTCTGCTCAACATCACTAGCGTTAGATTGCCAGTGGAAAGTAATCAACGATCCCCACGGTAGTGATCATCTTCCAATCGTTATATCAATTGCTAATGGTTCAACTCCCCCGAACCCAATCAATATTTCCTACGACCTTACACGAAATATTGATTGGAAGTGTTATGAGTCTATTATAGCGCAATCTATCGAGACTCACGAGGAACTTCCTCCGGAGGAAGAATACGCGTTCTTAGCTGGCTTGATAATCGACGCCACGACTAAAGCTCAGACGAAACCGATACCCGGGGTAACGATTAGACAGCGCCCTCCCAACAAATGGTGGGACGAAGAGTGCTCTGAGCTGTACGCGCGAAGGTCAGCGGCGTATAAGGACTACCGGGAGTACGGCACTGTCAACCTGCTTCGAAAGTACGAGACACTGGGCAGGCAGATGAAGAGCTTAGTAAAGGCGAAAAAACGCGGGTACTGGCGGCGGTTCGTGAACGCGTTGTCGAGGGAAACAGCGATGAGCACTCTTTGGGATACCGCCAGGCGCATGCGGAACTGTGACGTTACGAATGAGAGTGAGGAGTATTCAGATCGCTGGATACTCGATATTGCCAAAAAGGTCTGTCCGGACTCTGTACCGGAACAGAAAACCTTTCGCGACGCGTTTTTAGTAACTACGGAAGAGCCTCCATTTTCGATGTTGGAATTTTCAATGGCTCTCCTGTCGTGCAACAATAAGGCTTCAGGGTAAGATAGAATAAAATTCAACCTGTTGAAGAATCTACCCGACTCTGCAAAAAGACGCTTGTTGAATTTGTTCAACAAGTTTCTTGAGCTAAATATTGTTCCGCATGACTGGAGGGAGGTAAAAGTCATTACTATTCGGAAACCCGGGAAACCTGCCTCTGATCACAATTCATATAGGCCGATTGCGATGCTCTCTTGCCTCCGGAAATTAATGGAGAAAATGATCCTCTTACGGTTAGACAAATGGGTCGAAACAAACGGGCTACTTTCAGATACTCAATTTGGCTTTCGCCGGGGTAAAGGGACGAACGATTGCCTAGCGTTGCTTTCTACTGAAATTCAACTTGCATTTGCTCGAAAAGAGCAAATAGCTTCTACGGATACTAAGGGGGCTTTTGACTCTGTCTCTGTAGATGTTTTAAGCGCGAAACTTCATTCGCAGGGACTTTCACCAAATTTGAATAATTTTTTGCTCAATTTGTTGTCAGAAAAGCATATGTATTTCTCACATGACGATTTTTTTTTTATTCTCGCTTATTTTCCGTCGGTCTAGTTCCGCCACTGTTGTGGCCAATCACCGACGCCCAGGGAGGCGACTCCACACCCAGGACCCTAACTCACGACCCGTTTATTAACGGACCGACGCCAACGGCTTTACTTCCTCATGCGATGGAAGGCGGCTAGGATTGAATCTAGACCAGTTGAGTTGGTTGTGAGTGGATCACGCCACCTCACAACCATCGACACCTATGTCGGCGGTGGGATACGAACCCAGGCGTCGAGCGTGGTTGGCGGAGACGTTACCAACCACACTAGGCCCCCGCTCATCTCACATGACGATTCAACAACTTCCCGAATTAGTTACATGGGCCTTCCCCAGGGTTAATGTTTAAGTCCTCTCTTATAAAATTTTTACGTCAATGACATCGATGAATGTCTTGCAAATTCAAGCACGCTAAGGCAACTTGCAGACGATAGCGTTGTATCCATTACTGGTAGCGAGGCTAGCGATCTGCAAGGACCATTGCAAGATACCTTAGACAATTTGTCTGAATATGCTCTTAAGCTGGGTATCGAATTCTCTCCGGAGAAAACTGAGTTGGTCTTTTTTTCTAGGAAGCATAACCCAGCTCAGCTGCAGCTCCTACTAACGGGTAAAACGATCTCTCAGGTTTTAGTCGCTAAATATCTCGGGGTCTGGTTCGACTCTATATGCACCTGGGCTTGTCATATTAGGTATCTAACACGAAAATGCCAACAGAGGATCAATTTTCTTCGTACGATTACCGGAACCTGGTGGGGTGCCCACCCAGGAGACCTTCTAAGGTTATACAAAACAACGATATTGACAGTTCTTGAGTACGGCTGTTTCTGCTTTCGCTCCGCCGCGAACACGCACATTATAAAATTAGAGAGAATACAATATCGTTGTTTGCGTATTGCCTTGGGTTGCATGCAGTCGACCCATACGATGAGTCTTGAAGTGTTAGCGGGAAGTGTTAGGTTCTCCCGTTGAAACATCGTTTTTGATATCTCTCTTACCGGTTGCTAATTCGATGCACAGTTATGAACCCATTAGTAATTGAAATTTAGAGAGGTTGGTCGACCTTCAATCTCAATCCAGATTTATGACTTTATATTTTGACTATATGGCTCAAGATATTAATCCTTCTTCATACAATTCCTCCAATGTCGCACTTTTAGATACTTCTAATAATGCTATATTCTTCGACACAACCATGAAACAAGACATTTCTGGTATACCGGATCAATTGCGACCCCAAGAGATCCCTAAGATTTTTTCCAATAAGTTTAAACATGTTAGTTATGATAAAAGGTTTTACACTGACGGATCTAATCTAGATGAGTCCACTGGCTTCGGTGTTTCCCACGAAAATTTTACCGCCTCCTACAAACTCGATGCTCCTGCTTCCGTGTACGTCGCAGAACTTGCTGCTATTCAGTACTCTCTTGGAATCATCGAAACCCTACCCATAGGCCACTACTTCATCTTCACAGATAGTCTCAGTGCCATTGAGGCTCTGCGATCGATGAAGCCTGTGAAGCACACCCCGTATTTCCAGGGGAAAATACGGCGGTTTTTAAGTGCTTTAACAGATAAAAATTACCGGGTTACCTTAGCGTGGGTCCCTTCTCATTGCTCGATTCCGGGTAATGAAAAGGCTGACTCTTTAGCTAAGGTGGGTGCTATTGAAGGCGATATTTATGAAAGACCAATTGCTTATGATGAATTTTATAGCATTTTGCGTCAGAGAACACTCAACAGTTGGCAATCATTATGGAACTCAGATGAACTGGGACGGTGGCTACATTCCATTTTTTCTAAGGTATCGACGAAAGCATGGTTCAAGGGGTTGGATGTCGGTCGGGACTTCATTCGCGTGATGTCCAGACTTATGTCCAATCACTACACGTTAAACACGCATCTCTTTCGTATAGGGCTTGTAGACAGTAATGTAGATACTGCGTTTGTGGCGATGGCTACCATGACATCGAGCATGTTGTTTGGTCGTGTACCGAATACTGTGGTGTTAGGTCCGAGCTTATAGACTCCCTTCGGGCCCGAGGAAAACAACCGAACGTACCCGTTAGAGACATTCTGGGAAGCGGTGATCTCCAGTACATGACACAGCTATACTGCTTTCTGAAAAACGCTGACATTAAAATTTAAAATTTTCTTTGTCTATTTGTCAGATTAAGGATACAAATATGCTATGCTGAAGACACGGAAACGAAGAGCCCGCATCTATGCTTACACAAATATTTTGAACCCACAACAAACAAGAATACAATTGCTCTATTAGTTGAAAACAGAGTTCCAAAATAGTTTTAAGTCAAAATTGTATCTCCCCTCCTCTCACCTTAAATCCCCACTAGCTCGTAGTCGGCCGCGAGAATAAAAAAAGGCCTCCCTCTTTTCCCTGCTAACGTAGAATTAATACGAATTGTACTTGGCTCAGTAAAACAGAAAATGTATCGTGCCGTGTCAAATAAACTAATTTAAACCATTTAATAACCACGCGATATAACTGTGAGACTTTTGAGTGTGTCTTTTTCGAATGCATAATCTATAATAACACGAGAAAAATCTCGCGTTTTTACTTTATTCCTGATACAGTTGCTAATTTTTCTCGTTAAGTTTACGATTGTTGATTACACTGGTCGACAAACTCGAAACAAAGCTACTAGAGATTATAGCTTTTTATAATTCGCCGGTGAAAATTGGGGCTTCTAGCCAGTGTAGAAATGCGTCAACTTACATCAAAGTGTCGCATAGTAGTTGCTCGCCGGGATCGTCGCTCCAACTTTATGTTTACGAGAAAACTCATTTAAGTCTCTGAAAAAAAATGTTGGTAGCTAGGTGGCACCAAAATTTACAATGAATGGTTGTTGGGACCAGTTGCGAACGGATGCAAATTGGGGGAAAAATTCCAAAACGGGCCGATCCGGCAAAAGGCTACTAATTCTTATCACAAATTTATTTCACGTCTAGTCTTATTGGTGGTACAATTTCAACTGAGCAATAAAAAAAGGCGAGTGCTTTTTACAGAGACGATCGAACAATCGCTCTCGTTGATCGGCACCAGATCGAACGATCGCTCTCGTTGATCGGCATCAGCCGTTTTGATCGATTAGTTTTACACCGCAGTGTTACATAATATTGAGCTACAACATCGCCGCCACCTTTGAGAAATGTAATTTTCAAAACTAATCTATTAACAATTAACCAAATACATTAAACTAATTTTACTGTTCTAAACTTTTCTTACACAAAATATCTTCGCCCTCCATTGGCAGCAAACATATTCTCGTCACCGGTCGAGTTATGGTACCCCGGTTGGTACGCAGTGTGACTACACGTACTAAATCGTCCTTACCGGGATGTACAGCGACTATGCGTGCAAGCGGCCACTTCACTGGAATCTGTAGCTCGTCAGTTAGCACTACCAACCTGCCTGGTTGAATGCATCTGTTGGGATGACAGGTTTTGGTATCACGCTGCAACTCCTGCAGATATTCGGTCCGCCAATGGTGCCAAAACTGTTGGTAAACCTTTTGCATGCGCTGATAATGGTCGAGACGGCTTGTTGGTGTATGGTGCAAATCTTTTTCAGGGAGTGAATGCATGGTACTTCCGATGAGGAAGTGTGCCGGGGTAAGCGCAGAAATGTCGTTGGGATCTTCACTAAGCGGAACGATGGGTCGCGAGTTCATACTCGCCTCTATTTGCGCCAGTATAGTAGCCAGGTCCTCAAATGACAATTTAGAATTCCCAAGTTGTCGATAGAGCTGTCGTTTAGCCACCTTCACCGCCGCCTCCCACAAACCTCCGAAGTGTGGGGCCTTCGGCGGACTAAAGTGCCATGAGATGCGTTCACATTCTCGATCTGTCATAATTTGCTGTCGCTGTGATTCGTTCTGAAGCATCCTGTGAACTTCCTCCAATTCGTTGGCGGCTCCTTCGAAATTTTTGCCATTATCCGTGTACAGATCTGTTGGCAGTCCGCGACGGGCAATAAAGCGGCGCAACGCAGACAAGAACGCATTCGTTGACAAATCGCTCGCCAACTCGATATGCACCGCCTTGGTGCAAAAGCACACGAAGATACAAATGTACGCCTTTGTTGCCGCAGCTCTCTTGTGCACTGGTTTTAAATATAATGGTCCGGCGTAGTCGATTCCAGATACCGAAAACGGGCGACTGGGCGTAATTCGATGCAATGGAAGTTGTCCTATCTGTTGGGTTGTGGATTGTGGTTCGGCTCGAGCGCATTGATAGCAGCTGCGGATGACACTGCGAACAAGCCTTCTGCCGTGCAAAGGCCAATATTTTTCACGCATAGCAGCGAGGGTAAGGCGGCCGCCACCGTGAATAAGTGAAAGATGATAGGACTTGGCAATGAGGTGTGAAAGAGGATGATTACTAGGCAGGAGCGCAGGATGCTTCGATAAAAATGGCTGGTCTGAGAGTCTAAGTCTCCCCCCTACTCTAATGATTCCCTCAGGGTCCAAAAATGGAGTAAGCAGTCGAATTGGCGACTGTTTTGACACTATTTTATTAGTTCGTAGATCTTTAACCTCTGGCTGGAATGCGTCCGCCTGCGCTAGTTGAATTAGCTTTCGTTCGGCAGATAATATGTGCTCAACTCTTAGCACAGCGCTTTGAGGAGTGCAATGAACCATCGATGGCTGCGTCCGCGTCTTGCACCGAATGTTAGCTATAAACCGCAGAACGCAAGCGAAAGTACGAAGCAGGCGGTTAAACGATGAAAATCGAGTGAAAATAGGATTGATTTGGGATGGTTTAGTTCTGACAACGGCAACGAACGTTTTGCGCCTCTCTTTCCCTTCTACGGGATAGTCACAAAGCCTTGTGTTAGGCCATTCATTTTCAGGGCATGATAGCCATTTGGGACCGTGCTTCCAGGAATTACTCTTCAAGAAATCGTCAACATGCATGCCACGAGACAAAAGGTCTGCGGGATTTTCAGTACCAGCGACATGATTCCAAAAGGCACGATGGGTCAAATCTTGGATCTCAGATACTCGATTGGCCACGTAATTCTTCCAAGTGTTGGGCGGTGAACGTAGCCATTGTAATGTGACGGTGGAATCAGACCAAAAATATGATTTTGTAGTAGTTATCTGGAGCGCTCCAACAACTCTGGCGTAAAGTCTTGCCGCCACTTGAGCCGCACAGAGCTCCAATCGGGGTAGAGTAACTCTTTTGAGCGGTGCAACGCGGGTTTTGGATGCTAGGAGTTGAATGCTTATTTGACCCACAGCATTAATGCACCTAACATACATGCATGCTCCATATGCAGATTCAGACGCGTCTGAGTATGTGTGTAGCTGGATAGAAGCATTTGGTATGAGAGCGTAACGACCGACACGGAAATTCGCAATCTTTGGCAGTTGAGCAGTGAAATCATTCCAATAAGCAGCAATTTCTGCTGGAACTTCGTCATCCCATGCACACGGAAGAAGCCATAGTCGCTGCATTAACATTTTTCCTTTGATGGTAATTGGTGAAATCAACCCCAAAGGATCAAATAACTGAGAGATCTCTGAGAGTATAGAACGCTTCGTAGCTGGACCATTTCGTCGTCGAATCTCAGAATCAAAGCGAAACTGATCGGATTCGGGTTCCCACGAGATACCAAGTGCCTTGACCGTTTCGTTGGTATCAAATTTTATCGATGACTGGGTGCCTATTTCTTCTGATGACAAACCTTTGAGAACCGACAATTGATTGGAGGTCCACTTCCGTAGCGGAAAGCCACCCTTGGCTAACAGCTCACTCAATTCCGTCCTTAATTGGATAGCTTCAGCGACTGATTCGGCACCGCCAATGAAATCGTCCACGTAGAAGCTCTTTTGAAGAGCTGCCTTTCCAAGCGGGTATGCGTTGCCTTCATCGGCAGCCAATTGCTTGAGGGTGCGCGTAGCAAGAAACGAGGATGGAGCTAGGCCGTACGTGACCGTCATCAACTCGTACGTTTCGACAGGTTTCATAGAATTAAATCGCCATAAAATTCTCTGGTATGGTGTGTCATCCGGATGAAGTAGTATTTGTGGATACATTTTGGCGATATCGCCCACCAATGCCACTGGAAATGTTCGAAACCGAAGGATTATTGATAGGAGGTCATCCTGCACCACAGGACCTACTAACAGTGCTTCATTAAGAGACGAGCCTGTGGAGGTCTTGGCCGACGCGTCAAAAACCACGCGTACTTTGGTCGTTGTGCTGGTTTCTTTGACGACCGGATGATGTGGGAGGTAACATGCTTTAGGCGGTTGCCTGTCGTCCCCTCGAACAAGCCGCATGTGTTCGAGGGAGAGGTATTCTGCCATAAACGTATGGTACTCTTCCTTTAGCTCGGGGTTAAGTTCTAATCTCCTTTCCAATAGATTGAATCGTTGACGTGCCATGGATTTTGAGTCTCCGACCAATTCATCGAATTTAGAGCGACGGGGCTGACGTACTATATAGCGTCCATTGGGTGTTCTTTCTGTAGTAAATGAAAATAGTTCTTCACACTGCTTTTCTTCTAATGAATAATCGGACCGCATTTGCAATTCCTCAATCTTCCAGAATCGTTCAATACTATCTTCTAGGGTGAATAAAGATACTGCCACAATGCTGCACGGCGAATTCTGCTCTGAAAAATTGATTTTGTTGATTGAGCCAGTCACAATCCAACCAAACACGCTGTCAATCAACATGGGAAGAGGTTTCGGTAGCTGAATTCGGTTTGCCGTTTTAAAAAATGAAAAGAAATGCTCGATTCCAAGAATCATATCGATGGGGGCCCGTTTGTGAAACTGTGGATCTGCTAAGAACAGATTTGAAGGAATTTGCCACTGATCGACCATAACGTTGTGCAACGGCAGTTCAGGCGTAATTTTCTGTAGAATAAGAAACTCAGCAGTCATTGCGAAGCCTTCCTTTCGCGATCCAACCTTCACTTGTATTGACTCCCGTGCACGTTGACTTTGGTTACCAACCCCTTGGACAAGGATGTTTGTTTTGTTCCGCTTCAACCGAAGAAGCTGGGCCATCCGTTCGGTGATTAGGTTCGGTTGAGAAGCACAGTCAAGTAAAGCCCGCGCCAAATGCTCTCTGCCATATCGATCAACTACTACGACGACAGCCGTCAACATAAACACATTTTTTTCCGTCTCATTTGGTGGCGGGGTACTACCAGGCTCCGATGTTTTGGAACACGATGCTGCAGAAAGAACCGATGTGGAAGGATCTTGCTTTGTAGCCAAACTCAGATTAATAGACGCACGATCAGGTTTTTTAGAGCACTCTGGTAGCCGCTCTGGACGGGTATGATCAACATTATTATCGAAACCAGCATGGAGTAGGGAATGGTGACGTCTTCGGCAAAACCTGCATGTATATTTCGATGCACAGTTTCTAGAGAAGTGGTCGCTTCGGAAACAATTGAGGCATAATCGCATAGCATTGACAAGACTCAGGCGGTCAGCTGCATTCATTCGTTCGAATTTGGCACACTTTATCAAAGGATGGCGCTGCTCACAAGCATAACATTTGTTGGTTGAATTTTCTATCGCGGTTTTGTTCACTGGTTTTGATTGGGAAATATTGCGACTTGCCGAAACATGAGAAAAAGTAGCAATTTGCGGTACAGCTTGTTCGTGGTTTACAGAAATGGATTCGAGAACACGAATACGACGGTGTAGGAATTCAATGAGCGCTGAATATGATGGATTCTCAATCGTTGAAGCATGAACCTCCCATTCCTTGAGAGATTCATCTGGAAGGCGGACACAAAGCAGATGTTCAAGAATAGTACTCCATGCATCTACTGGCTCCCCAAGTTGCCGTAGTATTTTAGTGTGGCGTTCGAATACGTCGACAATCCCGTGCAACGTTGAAGCGGTTTCCTTTCGCACTCGTTGAATCTCCATCATAGCATGCAGATGACGCTTCTTTAATAAATACTCGTTAGCATACCTGCTAACTAAAGCTTGCCAAGCCAGCGGATAACTTGCGGCGCAAATAGCAAACGACTCAATGACCTGAGCTGCTTCTCCCGTTACTGCGGATTTAAGGTAGTGGAACTTTTGGATTGCCGGTAGGTCTTGGTTAGCATGTATTAACGCATGAAATGTGTCGTGAAAAACTAGCCACTCTTTGTAATCACCGTCAAATTCCGGTAATGTGATTGTCGGAAGCTTGAGACCCTTGAGACTAGAGGAAACCATAGGGGGAGAAGGCTGGGTAGCGGACGTATCAGGAATATCTGATGGCAGTTTGGAAATTAGACCAGCCTTTATTCTAAAGTATTGGCCTTCAAATTTTGCACGGATTTCATTATTTTGTGACATACCCTCGCTGCTCTCTTCCGTTGCCTCTAATGCTGCTTGTAGTTCGTCCAGCTCACGCCAAATTGTGTCCAAGTTCTCCAATCGTAGCGGCACCTCGAGTTGATCCCTTTCATCTTGATAAGTAGTTATGAATTGGCCAGCGCGCTCAAGTGATGATAGTAACGCCGTTCGTCGAAGCTCCAAATGACGCGTGTCAGCCTCGTTTTCCATGTTGATGTAGGTTGATATTCTGGGAAAAATTAAGACCAGTAGCACTGGGGGATGTGTACAGGGCACTTGGACAGGTACGTACCTTCGCCAAGGCTTAATATGCCTTGAATATTTTTATTCGGCAAATGTGTGACCGCACACCAGGTATACAATCAATGGATTGGGTGAAGTGAGATGATATCGGATCGTAGCCTAATGGGAAAGCAAATCCTTGCCGATGATTGCCAGGAATAATCGGACAATGTTCCACTAATTGTTGGAATGGTTTCAATTCCGCTCCAACATACGATTGTCGGAGATAAGGAGGCTGCCAGTAAACGATTTTAGCCAGATCGTTTTATCCTTACTGCAACCGAAGCCGGCTCGGACCACACCGGCAGGAAAATGGGACCAGAACTCGCAGCATAGAAAACGAAAATACCAATCTAGAGCGCACCTGCGTACTTAAATCTTGGTTTGGACAGATAATTACCTTCTGTCGAGAAATTTTAGGCCTTGTATTACAAATAAATTGCACCAACAGTTAAATTGTTCACATGTGCTCGGCAATCGAAGCGATGGCGGAAATCTATTCACACTCCTGTGCACAATAGCGTCCAATTGTTCCTCAGGAGAATGGCGCTGGCAATCTTGGAGAAAACTTGGCAAGCGTAATAACCCAGCGTTGGCTTGCAAATCGCAATCCTGGTCACGGCACCAGTTTGTTGGGACCAGTTGCGAACGGATGCAAATTGGGGGAAAAATTCCAAAACGGGCCGATCCGGCAAAAGGCTACTAATTCTTATCACAAATTTATTTCACGTCTAGTCTTATTGGTGGTACAATTTCAACTGAGCAATAAAAAAAGGCGAGTGCTTTTTACAGAGACGATCGAACAATCGCTCTCGTTGATCGGCACCAGATCGAACGATCGCTCTCGTTGATCGGCATCAGCCGTTTTGATCGATTAGTTTTACACCGCAGTGTTACATAATATTGAGCTACAACAATGGTTTAAAAACTAACATTCCCAAAATCACTTCCATCACTTCCTCAATTGATCTGCATTGATCGTATGATCTTTGAAAGTAAGCTGCTTTAGAGTTGCTAACATGTAATTTCACACTAAAAATACAAATTCTTTAGAGTATTACTGGAACCTACTTGTTTATAACTTAATTCTCTAATTTAAGCTAAAATGATACAATTCATGACAGCTCAGGTTTAGTTAATCTTAAAATATATATTGAATGTTGTATTTAGAAATTACTTAAACACACTTTCATGTCCGTTAAAGTTAACAGAACCTTCTCAACTCAATCCAGATATCTATTTATATTGTAATTGTAATAAAATACTTGCTTTGAATTGTTTTTCTTTAAAGATTGCCATGAAACACGGAAAATAAGAGGAAAGGAAAATTTTTTTTCGCTCAGAAATCCGTTGTACCCAACAAAAAATAATTGCTAAACTAATAAATTATTGGTAATTCCCATTGTGTATCGTAAGATACGCTTCGCAAAAATATCAATGTTTTTCTAACTGTTGAATTTCTATAAGACATTCAATTTCAAAGGACGTTTCCTAGAAAAAAGAAGCTTTCGTCTATTCAGATTATTTATACGGATGAGGACAAAATTTGGTGCGAACATTGTCACACAATCATACGATTTGTTTTATTTTTTCCTTGGGTGTGTTTATCTTCAACTCTATTACGCCTCGCTTTCCCAGCCACCCCGTCACAATCAAGCATCCCCACCTACCAACTTAGTAACTGTAGCAACACATCGCTGCAGGGTCCAAGTGGCGCAATTGGAAACAAAAAGCAAATATTTTGATTCAATACAGCCCATCTGCCGCAAGCTAACTATAAACCCTTTCTTTTTTCTGTTGCTACACTTTGTCGCACAGCCACCGCCAGTGCACAGTGGTCCAGGAATGCAACCTAGCGGAGCAAAATTAATAACTCCGGATCGTGTTGGTTTTTTGAGATAGTGATTTCGGCAATGTTTATTAGAATAATCAAGGAATATTTTTGTATGAAAATATTTGTACTAAACGTGTACTAAATTAGTACTAATATTTTTTGTCTTCATTTTTTCAATTTAGAAGGATGGTTTCTTCTACAAAGTTGTTCATTGGCCAGTATATGAAAGTCTTCCATAGTCACAACTATTCAAGAATGCATCGTGTACGAGATATTGATTTTTTTGGACAAAATGGACAAAAAACTGTTATTTTCATTTTATTTTTTTTTTTAAGTGTACTAAAAAACTTTATGAGTTTTTCATCATAAATCCTTTAAACTTTGATCTTTGCCGCAGAAAAATGATGCCTATGGCGTGTAGTTTTAAACATATCTAAAAAAACTAAAATTTCGATGATTTTTTCAAAATGTCATATTTCCATTAGCGCACAAAAGGTCAACCTGAAACTCTCAGGGCTGAAAGAAAATTACACTAAGTGTCTGCAGACAAAATTTCAGCCCAGAACTCCTTAGAGCTTTTATTTTGTGAGTAATTTTGTAAAATTCTACAAAATTAGGAATAAACGTGCTATTTTGTTTCCAATATTATGCCCAATGTCTACGGAGATGTTAAAGAGAATTAATTATGAACTCTTTTGGTAAAAAGTAAAAATTTTTAATTCAATATTTACAATGAACTAATGAAGTCTTATGAAATGCCTTTTTTTAAATAGGATACATTTTAAGATGCTGATAAATAACGCATAATTGAGTTGTATTCTTTTTACCCGTTTTCACCGACAATTCACAGACAATTAATGTAAGGTACATCTATCACCAGGCATTGTATTATGCCTATTAGTATGATGTCAGGAGAAGTTCAAGAGGCACGCAATAAATCCGTCAAAAATTATCGAGAATTTCACTCAAGAAAATTCAGCCGCCTAGTGAACATTTAAAATGTTTTCAATGGCTTTTACTCATATATGATCCGATAATTTCTCTAAATCACTGAACAGAAGACCATTCAATTAATGATCTTCCAAGCGAAGTTCAAAATATCACAGTAGATGGAACTGGATTTTGAAGATGTTTTTTTATGTATAGAGAAATGAAGAGGAATAGGAACAAATCAGTTTTAAACAATGATCTCTTTATGTTATTGATTGATTGTTATTGATATCTTAAAAAGTATCCTATTTGATTAAAAAATCATTTCATAAGCCGTGAACAGTTAATTTTAAATATTGAACTAAATATTTTTAGACCAAAAGATTTCATATTGAATTTTCTTTAACATCTCCGTAGACATTGGGCATAATATTAGAAACAAAATAGCACTTTTTTACTAATTTTGAAGAATTTTACAAAATTACTCACAGAGTAAAAGCTCCAAGGAGTTCCAGGCTGAAATTTTGTCTGCAGGTACCTAGTTTAATACTCTCTCATCCCTGTGAGTTTCAGGTTGCGCTTTCGTGCGCTAATGGAGATATGACATTTTGAAGAAAATCAAAAAATTTAGTTTTTTTATATATATCTAAAAAAGTACATGCCATAGCCATCCTTATTCTGCGGCAAAGATCAAAGTTTAAAGGATTTATGATTAGAAACTCATAAAGTTTGTTAGTACACCTAGAAAAAAAAAAATGAAAATAACAGTTTTTTGTCCATTTTGTCCAAAAAAAAAACAATATCCCATACACGGTGCATTCTTGAATAGTTGTGACTTTGGAAGACTTTCATATTATTGGCTAATGAACAACTTTGTAGAAGAAACCATCCTTCTAAATTGAAAAAATGAAGTCAAGAAAATTTAGTACTAATTAAGTACACGTTTAGTACAAATATTTTTATACAAAAATATTCCTTTATTATTCTAATAAACATTGCCAAAATCACTATCTCAAAAAACCAACACGATCCGGAGTTATTAATTTTGTTCCGCTAGGTTGCATTCCTGGACCACTGTGTAGTGGGGTTTTCGTGGGCGTGGAATCCTGGTTACGCATCCTTTCGGAAAAAGCAATGCAAAAACACCTGTCATCAACCATCAGCAATGGCAGGCAGTCGCACCCCGAAAAATTCACCCACATCGTACGGTTCACCAGTTATTGCGTTATAAGCTTTGCTCTGTGCCAGCCAGGCAAATAATAAATATCAAATATCGTCAATTGCAAACAAGTAGCTTCTCCGACAGAAGAGGCCAACGAACAGAACATCAGTGGGAGTTTTGTGGGGCATCAGGTTCGATAGGAGCTCGTTTGGTCGCACAACACCAACAACACGTATAGCGTCACATGCTGCCACACTTGCTCTGCTGTACTCAATTGGGAACATCGGCAACTAATAACGTGAAGAACGGCCCTCCCGGGTCGCAGCCAGGATAGCAGGAAGCATATTATTGATTTCCCAAATGTAATTGAGAAAATTATTTTTCCCTTCCGCGAGAATAAAACCGGCAGCAAACATGTTGTTATAATTCCGACGATGATGGAGAATAGCAGAACGATACAGGTTGTATTGCCACAACTAGGTCGGCTCGGAAGCTTTTGGAGCGGTGAAAGAACTTCATTACCTGGCGAAGGCAACAGTGACGTAAACGTAAACGCTCTTCCTGCTACCCGTCACGGTGCTATACTTCAACACCTTCCCAGATTAGTGCGCCGTACTCGGATGATTCGATGTTGGCTAATGGATTATTGCAAAATAGACGGTAATTGACTGCTCTTTGACTTGGCAGCACAGGCTGATGAAAGCTTCCTGTACTTGTCAGTAATATTTGCCCGGCTGCTGAATGACGGAAACATTGATGAGAAAGGTTATTTTGATTACTTTGGCACAAAATATGTTTGCCGGTGTGATAATGTGCTATTGATACGAACTCGTGCAAAAACTAGAAGCTGTATGCGACTGAGAATTTTATTCCATCTCGTTCCGGGTTCTACAATAAAATCAATCTTCTTTGGCGCCGATCCGAAACGAAAAAGATTTTTTTTTTTGTAAATCGAAAAAAAAACCGGATTTTTTCGTACAAACAATTTTATACAAAGTAAATTTAAACAGTGTTACAGATGAGCACTCGGTAGTTGGTCAACAAATTAGAAACGCTATTTCTGACGGACATGTTCGATTACTATATCCCAACCAACACCACTGCCCCTGTCCCAAGATCCTTTCACGCTCAGCAGTAATCAACCTTCGTTGTTTGCTTTCCGTGCAGCTCATTGAGATAAATTTATAGTAATTAAATTCAGCGCATGTACCAGATTTTTTTTTCTCTCTGACGGAAAGTGTTAATGAAGTAAACATTAATTACGGATCCATTTGTTTTCATTTCTTTCGCCAATGTCCATCGAGTTGAGAATGTGTACCTAGAAAACTTCCCTCGCTTCCGTTCCCTGTTATATGTAAGTAAGAGTGTGTGTGCGTATACGTGGCAAGCCGTTGTTGGATGCACGCGGATGCGAAGTGATTTGTATTCACAATGGCCAACTGTCTTGTCCGTATCCGTTAGCCAACTGGTCGATCTTCTGGGGAGATTTTGTTCAATGCATTTTCTCCGCCTGTGGTCGCGTAGGTGGTAGTCCTTTTTCGCCTGTCAGATTATTCCTCCTGTCTGCGCCAGGGTGGCCCTACGCTATAGAGAACTGAGACCAGCTAAGCTTCGAGTGACAAGAATAATTGCTGTTTTCCCTGAGAGAGAACACGTTTCTGCTGCACTGAAAGTCAAATCCCTCATGGGATCACAGCTTCTTAATTAATTTTCTTCTGTTGTAAATCATGTGCACAAAAGAAGTGCCATTATTTCACGACTCACGCTCGTACCAGTTACGTTGTAACAGCAGTGTCTGCGTGTTTCATTGTTTATGGCTGGGCCATGAATTCACATCAAGTGATGTGGTGGAGAAGAACCGACTGTATTTTGAACGACATTTGAATACGAACTCCCACTGATTGGAATTCGTTTCGCTGGTAATCGTACTGGAAGGGACCACTACTGGATCAGTGCAAACGTCGCGTTTAGCAATTTTCTATTAGACGATACCGTCAGGGAAAGTTACACCACGAAAAGATAACCACGCAGGACAGATTAAGAAATGTTAGCGAAAAAGCATTTTGAAAATGGAATTTACTGGCATGAACAATAATTTGGAAAAACGTGGACGAAAAATAAGAAATTGGCTTTTCAAGGCATATAAAAATGTTCGGACTTGAACTCAAACTAAAAGTCAAGAACCAAAAAACAGAGCATGAAAATTAGACATCAGAAATAACAAATCGGAATCACAAGTCAATAATCAGAAACCGGCAAACGAAATTTTAAATAATTCGGAATAAATCTGAAAATCAGACTCTAAACATCGGAAATAAAAAATTAGTATAGGAAATCAGAAATCATAATCACTAGTCAAAATAAAGAAACCTGGGATCAGAAAAAACATAGATTAAAACTCAAAAATAAAAATCCGGAAATATGAAGTCAAAAGATAAATAAAAAGTCAAAATCAAAAAATCAACATAAAAAATAAAAAGTCGCTAGTAGAAAGCCAAAACCAAAATAAGAAATACAGTCATACCTCGATATAAGGCAACCTTGATATAACGTAACTCGATATAACGTAACTTTGAAAATGTATTGAAAATGAAAATAAATGATACAGCAACTGTTTTCGGGGTATAAATTGCTCCAAAAAAGTGTTTGTAGTAAGTTTTAAAATTAATGAAACTAATGCGAAAATTGTCCTAAATGGGCATAAGAAAGGTTCCAAAATACTAATAGGTGATGGAAAATAGGTTTTCACGCATCCTTCAGTAACAATCCACAGTCTTGTATCAATTAGAAAAAAAAATATTTTTTTGCTTGTTGAAACTAACGTAACTTTGAAAATGTATTGAAAATGAAAATAAATGATACAGCAACTGTTTTCGGGGTATAAATTGCTCCAAAAAAGTGTTTGTAGTAAGTTTTAAAATTAATGAAACTAATGCGAAAATTGTCCTAAATGGGCGTAAGAAAGGTTAAAAAATACTGATAGGTGATGGGAAATAGGGTTTCGCGCATCTTTGAGTAACCGTCAACAGTCTTGCATCAATTAAAAAAAATTTATTTTTGCTTGTTGAAAATTGTCCTAAATGGGCATAAGAATGGTTTAAAATTACTGATAGGTGATGGGAAATAGGTTTTCACGCATCTTTGAGTAACCTGTCTATCAATTGAAAAAAAAATTTTTGCTTCTGAAAATATTTCTAAATGGGCATAAGAAAGGTTTAAAATACTGATAGGTGATGGAAAAAGGGTTTTCGCGCATATTTGAGTAACTATGTATTAACATTATTGCATAAAATAAAAAAAAAATTTTTGCTTCGATATAACGCTACTCGATACAGATCGGACTCGATTATCCGGAGTTTTTAAAAACATTTCGCTCCGGATAATCGAACCCTCCGGATAATCGAGCCATATTTTATTTTTCAATTTTTAATATCTCTCATCTAGAACAGTGAGTTTTCTATTGAAATATATTGTACACAATACATTCGCCGACGAAATAAATTGAATATTGTCTTGAGACTGTTGGCGTTTGTTATACATATATACGTAATAATAAATTATGTTATATTGATTATCCGGAAGATGAAAAAACAAAATAAAATAAATTAAAAATACCAAAGACAGCTTTTGCATCGAGAGATTAAAGGAAATATTTTCCAGAAAATATAATAGAATTTGATTTGATTTCTATATTTATCTGGTTTTATTA
This sequence comes from Wyeomyia smithii, assembly GCF_029784165.1. Taxonomy (NCBI): domain Eukaryota; kingdom Metazoa; phylum Arthropoda; class Insecta; order Diptera; family Culicidae; genus Wyeomyia; species Wyeomyia smithii. The sequence continues at coordinate 86,745,873 of NC_073695.1, read as the reverse complement.
TCTTAAATATTAAGAAGAAATGACGTGTTACATATACAGACCCTGTTCGATTTTAATAACACTCATGATTTTTTTTTCTACTTCTCGAGTTATCTATAATGACCTAGACGCTCGATATGGCCACTGATGGGCTACTTTGCGGATTTCAAATCGTTATTGATTTCTCTTGATGAGTTTTGGTTTAATAATCCAGGAGTATCCGGAACACCACCGGGACAGGCCTGCTTGTGATTCTAAGTACTGCATTGATCATAGCCATTATATTACACGAATATGTTCCAGCCGTAAATTCGAAACCGGTTGATCATTAGTGGTTGTCCTCATCGGCAACAAAAAACCATACTACCTTGCTCTTAGAGGTTGTACAGTGAGAATTGGTTGAAAGAACGACCAGAAAACTGCTTAAAACAAACTGCCTAAACAGAACAGGGCACTGTTGTTACAATTTTGAACAACGCCGAAGCTCCCAATTGACCCGGAAGGCGAAAGTACGTTATAGAAATACAGAAGAAGAAAAAATACTCCGGATAATCGAACCATTTTCTCAAGTCTCCGGATAATCGATTCCGACCTGTATAACGTAACGAAAATAAAAATAAAGTTGCCTTATATCGAGGAATGACTGTATTAAAATCCAATGTCAAATATTAAAAGCCGAGAGTCGAATGTTAAATTAAAAATCAAAAATCAATTATATCAAAATTCAAAATTCAAAATTCAAAATTCAAAATTCAAAATTCAAAATTCAAAATTCAAAATTCAAAATTCAAAATTCAAAATTCAAAATTCAAAATTCAAAATTCAAAATTCAAAATTCAAAATTCGAAATTCAAAATTCAAAATTCAAAATTCAAAATTCAAAATTCAAACTTCAAAATTCAAAATTCAAAATTCAAAATTCGAAATTCAAAATTTAAAATTCAAATTTCAAAATTCAAAATTCAAAATTCAAATTTCAAAATACAAAATTCAAAATTCAAAATTGAAAATTCAAAATTCAAAATTCAAAAGTCCAAATTCAAATTCAAAATTCAATATTCAAAATTCAATATTCAAAATTCAAAATTCAAAATTCAAAATTCAAAATTCAAAATTCTAAATTCTAAATTCTTAATTCTAAATTCTAAATTCTAAATTCAAAATTCTAAATTCTAAATTCTAAATTCTAAATTCTAAATTCTAAATTCGAAAATAAGAAAAAGTGAAAAGTAAAAAGTAAAAAGTAAAGAGGAAAAAGTAAAAAGTAAAAAGTAAAAAGTAAAAAGTAAAAAGTAAAAAGTAAAAAGTAAAAGTAAAAAGTAAAAAGTAAAAAGTAAAAAGTAAAAAGTAAAAAGTAAAAAGTAAAAAGTAAAAAGTAAAAAGTAAAAAGTAAAAAGTAAAAAGTAAAAAGTAAAAAGTAAAAAGTAAAAAGTAAAAAGTAAAAAGTAAAAAGTAAAAAGTAAAAAGTAAAAAGTAAAAAGTAAAAAGTAAAAAGTAAAAAGTAAAAAGTAAAAAGTAAAAAGTAAAAAGTAAAAAGTAAAAAGTAAAAAGTAAAAAGTAAAAAGTAAAAAGTAAAAAGTAAAAAGTAAAAAGTAAAAAGTAAAAAGTAAAAAGTAAAAAGTAAAAAGTAAAAAGTAAAAAGTAAAAAGTAAAAAGTAAAAAGTAAGGAGTAAAAAGTAAAAAGTAAAAAGTAAAAAGTAAAAAGTAAAAAGTTAAAAGTTAAAAGTAAAAAGTAAAAAGTAAAAAGTAAAAAGTAAAAAGTAAAAAGTAAAAAGTAAAAAGTAAAAAGTAAAAAGTAAAAAGTAAAAAGTAAAAAGTAAAAAGTAAGAAGTAAAAAGTAAAAAGTAAAAAGTAAAAAGTAAAAAGTAAAAAGTAAAAAGTAAAAAGTAAAAAGTAAAAAGTAAAAAGTAAAAAGTAAAAAGTAAAAAGTAAAAAGTAAAAAGTAAAAAGTAAAAAGTAAAAAGTAAAACGTAAAAAGTAAAGAGTAAAAAGTAAAAGGTAAAAAGTAAAAAGTAAAAAGTAAAAAGTAAAAAGTAAAAAGTAAAAAGTAAAAAGTAAAAAGTAAAAAGTAAAAAGTAAAAAGTAAAAAGTAAAAAGTAAAAAGTAAAAAGTAAAAAGTAAAAAGTAAAAAGTAAAAAGTAAAAAGTAAAAAGTAAAAAGTAAAAAGTAAAAAGTAAAAAGTAAGGAGTAAAAAGTAAAAAGTAAAAAGTAAAAAGTAAAAAGTAAAAAGTAAAAAGTAAAAAGTAAAAAGTAAAAAGTAAAAAGTAAAAAGTAAAAAGTAAAAAGTAAAAAGTAAAAAGTAAAAAGTAAAAAGTAAAAAGTAAAAAGTAAAAAGTAAAAAGTAAAAAGTAAAAAGTAAAAAGTAAAAAGTAAAAAGTAAAAAGTAAAAAGTAAAAAGTAAAAAGTAAAAAGTAAAAAGTAAGGAGTAAAAAGTAAAAAGTAAAAAGTAAAAAGTAAAAAGTAAAAAGTAAAAAGTAAAAAGTTAAAAGTAAAACGTAAAAAGTAAAAAGTAAAAAGTAAAAAGTAAAAAGAAAAAAGTAAAAAGTAAAAAGTAAAAAGTTAAAAGTTGAAAGTAAAAAGTAAAAAGTAAAAGGTAAAAAGTAAAAAGTAAAAAGTAAAAAGTAAAAAGTAAAAAGTAAAAAGTAAAAAGTAAAAAGTAAAAAGTAAAAAGTAAAAAGTAAAAAGTAAAAAGTAAAAAGTAAAAAGAAAAAAGGAAAAAGTAAAAAGTAAAAAGTAAAAAGTAAAAAGTAAAAAGTAAAAAGTAAAAAGTATAAAGTAAAAAGTAAAAAGTAAAAAGTAAAAAGTAAGAAGTAAAAAGTAAAAAGTAAAAAGTAAAAAATAAAAGGTAAAAAGTAAAAAGTAAAAAGTAAAAAGTAAAAAGTAAAAAGTAAAAAGTAAAAAGTAAAAAGTAAAAAGTAAAAAGAAAAAATAAAAAGGTAAAAAGTTAAAAGTAAAAAGTTAAAGGTAAAAAGTAAAAAGTAAAAAGTAAAAAGTAAAAAGTGAAAAGTAAAAAGTAAAAAGTAAAATGGAAAAATTTAAAGTAAAAAAATCAAAAGTGAAAATTAAAAAGGAAAAAGGAAAAAAAAAGTAGACAAAAGGCTAAATTAACAAGTAAAGTTTAAAATTCAAAATACAAACATCAAAAGTCAAAATTCAATAAGATTAGACATAATTTGAAATAGATCATTTGATTAAATCCCAGCTCAGAAAAAATAAATCTGGAAAACTCATGGAGAAGTTCAATCATTTTTTTCTTTATGACGGTTGTACAGCACCAAAATATTTCAAATCTCAGACACACATTTTACTCCCCTAGAAATGAAATTAATCTACGCTACACAACTAGCCCCCAACCGCATCTTTCAACGACGTCCAGTGGCAAAATACCCAAACTGTATTGACGTGGCTTTCACTTTCTCAATCAGGAAAATACTGGGAACCATAATAAGACTGCAACTTCTGCATGATTTCCGTTTGCACTTCGTTCGACTGGCCGTTTCGTTTCCAAAGATGGGCAAAGGAGATAACCAACTGGGCGGGCGTTCCACCCACCCATCAGAACACCAGAAATGCCATTTTTCTAATGTAGTTCGTTACGTTTGCGGCATACGCCAGCTGCATTCCAAGTGCACTCTCGAAATGATACATCTGACAGTTTCACTTCGGTACGGTTCGGTTCGCTTTGGAGCTTGAGTTGGATAGACCGCGAGACGTCTAGCTGGCTCGTGATGAAATGATACTTTTTCTACTCGTGAAAAAAAGCAGTAGACAGACAGTGCAGTAGTGAGGGAGGTACTGTGTGAGTTCCCTATTCTAAGCTTCCGCCATCAGTCGGCCGAACGATGATGGTGTGCAAGGATTGAGAGTGAGAATTGGAAATAACTAGTGTGTCGAACCTCACGTACCGATGTATACGAGCGGGAACAAAGAGGAAACTTTTCCGAGGAAACCATTAGTTAGGATAATGCTACCGTCGAAGAACCAATAGCTCTAGCGCAAGAAAAGAAACGACAATCTTCCAGCGTTGGACTGTGGCGGAATGGCAGATGGGAAACTTGATGGACTGCGAAAAATGGTAGAATATAGAGCGGAAATCGTTGGGTTGTGGTGATTATTATTCTGCTCATAATTTTAATTTGAAGCGGAATTTTTTTCATTACTGCTCGCATTATTGTTCTTTTTTACCATCGACAGAAGTGAAATACGCTTTTGCTTTGACGTAAAAATGAAGAAAATGTGTTTAACATGATTAATTCGCTGTTATCAGTCAGTTGGGTGGTAGCCACCGACGTCGATAAATTGTAACAACACGGGTGAGACTCAGTCACGGTTCGCAGGTTTTTCCTCTCATCAAAACTGAAGAACATCAATAACTTACTTCACAATGACAGCAATCGTGCCTTTTCATTGACACAACAAAGAAGTGGTTTACCAAAAAAAAAGTTATAATGTTCACTGTGTAGGGGAATGTTTCTAATAAAAATGCAATTAATTTTACTCGTTGTCATCGGAGTGTCACTACCCTTGTCAGTGGAGTGGAAAAATTAAAAAAAAAATCCCAACGACAAAAAAGGGTTGCGAAAGGAAGCAAAGTTTCCCCCGCACCGAACGCGGGACATGTTTTCATGCTGGACGATATTTATTCAGCAGAAATGTTTCCAATAGGAATAAAATTGTTTTCCGCTGTCGCCGCACGGAGCAGCGAATGCTGGTGAAATGGGAAATGCATTTTTTTTTGTTCTGTTCAGTGCAAAGTGAGAACTGCTAAGGCAGCAATGTGGCTAATATGAATAGCTTCGTGATTACCAGGACGTGTTTCGTAGCATATTGGCGAGTGGGATTTTTTTTGTTCGTTTTTCGTAGAAAAGTTCGTTTAACAGATTGTACTAAAACTAATTTTAAGAAGATGAATATTTTTATTTTCATTCCTTTTTTCTCAATGTTAAAAGTTTTTGTCTGTTTTCAGTTAATTTTAAACTAACCGTCATGCAAGGTTTTTTGGGGATTATCACAGTTCACGTCTTGCACCATAGCGAATAGTACTTCACAGCACCATTGTCGTGGATCATATTCATATTTACAAGAACGACAAGAATCGATTGCTTGGTGACTACAACATTCGAAGGCACCATATAAGCTCGGATCATAAACCTGGTCTCAAACGTAATAAATAATATACTTTACATGAATTGAACCTTGGGGAATAAGAATAAAACTGATCGACACAGTTCATCAGGAATAGATGCGTTATGATATAAAAATGTTAGATATGGCTTTTTAAAACCTCTTGTCGAGCGTCAATTTAAAATATGTCACAGATCGTAGCTACGACTGATTATACAATCTAGAGCAACACAAAATGAATCATTTCTCATAAATATTCTTTTCTGCAACAGCTTTATTGCGAAAAATATTAGGTGCGAACTCTTGCCTCTCACAACTATATGATAAAAAGCTAATCCGTCAATCGAAACATTGTTGCTTGTAACAAAACTAATATTTTTTTATTTCATATAATGGTTTTATATGACAATCATTGATTGATCTTTCTCTCCAGGGCTTTTGATAAACCCCTTATGTATCACTTCTAATTACCACTTGGTTTAGGAATGACTGCTGCTCTATGCAATTAAAGCACAGTGCGCCTCCACCTGAATAACTTTTTCCAACAGTTATATTATTTGATTTAATTTAGTAACAGATTACAAAACATTAATTTTCTACGTGGTACTCACCACCCGAAAAATATTTTTCTAATTTCCCCAGATTACTGCATTACCCAATTTTACAAAAGCAACAAGAGCTTAGAACTTGCGAAGCTCATCCTCTCAAGGAAGCAAAGGTTTAAAATAAGATGGATTTTATTTTTACTTTAAGGCCTAGACACGTTGGAGAGAGAACAGAAAAATATATCCAAGACAACAAGCGTAATTCGGGGATGAGTTTAATCATTTGATTTGCATACCCCGGTATTGTGGTCTATCGAATTGAGGTCTAGGATCTTTTCTTGCGCGAGATTTCAATTTATGGAATCCAATTTTTTTCCCAGGTTGTCATGTGAACAATGTTAATAGGATTAACCTGCAACCAGTTTCTATTTTTTGTTCGTCAGAAATTCATTAAAATAAAACAATCAAGAAAAAAAGTGATTTCATTACATAGCAGAATCCGAAATCACTTAAAATTTCTCTCCGAACCACAGTGTTCATCCAGCGAATGCTTCCGCGAACTTTCCGACAGCATTTCACCAGGGCCTACTCTCCCGGTAGGCCGTGATCCCAAATTAAATTTCGAATTGGCAGGCAAATTTGAATGTTGGCGTTTTGCTAGGAAAGTTTCTCTGTCCGCCAGTTTGCGGAAGCATGACACCGCTCTTCCATCAGTAACCTGTTCACTTTCTGGAAAAATCTCCACTTGAGCATTATCAAACTATTCAAAGAACAGCCGAGTAAACTGAAACTGCGAGCCTATAATATCACTTTCAGTCAAAACGCGCGCAGCGAACCACAATACCGAGGATATACATTTCATCCAGCACATTTAACAGGGTTAAAGCAACGGAGTTGATGAAAACTTTCAAACTTGGTCGCATCACATTGAATTAAAACTAGGACTATACTATACTTGCTGGCGGAACAGAACGAGGACATAATTCAGCGCGAACTTTCTTTTTTACTGTGCCGCAAGAAGCGCGAACTTTTGCAGAACTTTGCAATGGTCCACAATCCAAATGTAACGCAGCATTCTGACCTTTCCGTGCCGACTGGAGAAGCATTGTGGGAGAAGTTATATTAAAAGTTTTGCGGTTACGGTAAAAAGCGTTTGCATAGTAAATCCTGTTTCCTTGCTGCTACTGCACACGCTAGTGATGATTCGATTTCAATCAACACAATCACTAAGTCGGACAATGGTAGAGCATCTTCAGCGAAACTCTTTTTCTTTTACTCGTGAAAACTTTCACCCAATTCACACATTTTGATTTATATTTTCCGCGTTCAGTCAACCGTACTTCCGACAGACTTATAAAACATTTTATGCTGAAAAAAAAATGGAAATTTACTTGCTTTTTCCTATACGAACTTTATAAGTTTAACACTAACGCAGGTGTCTGTTTCGTTTTTTTTTCTACTTTCAGACTTGCTACGAAATGGAGCGATACCTGAAGGATGAGCCAAAACTGCAGACTTACAAGAAGCTGCCAGCCGACATAGCCACACCATGGGACCTGTTCGCTGCGCCCGGCCCGATCGCGGGCTGGAAGGTAGAAGTAGATTCTTATTGCATAGAGGAACTAAACCTAAATGATAGAAACTCGGACTCACACTCGAGCTCGTCGTCCTCTTCCTCCTCGTCCTGTTCCGGATCGTGGGACAGCAGTCCGTCGCTGAGCTGTGCGGTGGTGGTGAAAAAGGAACGGCTCGATCCGGATGACGACGACGGTAACAATTCCGATAGTTATGACGAGCAGAGTGAAAAATTCGGCAAAATCTCTGTACACCACCACCACCATCACCATCATCACCCGCAGAATGCAATCGAGTTGAGGCTAGTGGCTCGAGCGACTACATCCGAACTGTTACCGACGTTAACGCCTCCCTCCTCGCCGGAATCGCACCTCAGTATAGGCAGCAAAGGCAGCAGTACGACGCTGGCGACGACCGTGAAAACTGAACCGGAACTTGCACTCCTAGAGCATCAGGGTAGCATTTTGAGGGTATCGACGGGAACGCACATACCGCGGAACGCGATCGTCAGGCTGACGACCTCCAGCAGTAAAGGTGGTGTCGGGGTGACGCGAGTGATACAGGTCAGTCCCCAACTACAGGCAGCCATCGCCCAGCGAAGTTCCACGTCGTCCTCCAGTTCGTCATTTTCGTCAGGTAAGCTGTTCGCGGTTTCCAGCAACGCAGGCTGAGTTATTAATATCGACTTTCATTAATTTCTGATCCACAGTAAGCAGCTCAAAACATCACCAGCGACAGCACGATCACAGTCCAGACTCGAAGCGACGGATACACAAGTGTCAATTTCTCGGTTGCAAGAAAGTTTACACCAAGAGCTCGCATCTGAAAGCGCACCAGCGGACGCATACAGGTTAGTAGGTTGTGTTCTTTCACCAGTACCAATGAGCAAAAAATAGATGTTTCAATGTCCAATATCTAAAGAAACCGATCTCAAGGAATGTTTCAGTATTGACGATTGATATACTATCAAAATGCTTAAGGGCTTTTCGCGAAAACAGCGTATTGACGTAATCAATGGTTCAATGGAATGAACAATTGAAGTACTTTTTGTCCGCATTGTGAAATTGATGTATGTTAGACAATTTTCACAACATTGACGTGATTTTTTTTCTAGACGAAAAATTAAGGGTTCTTTTAATAACAGTAGATTCAACATTCCAGCAGCAAAATATTAACGCTGTCGAGGTGATGTAACAATTGTTTCAAATTTTTAACCTTAACAAACGAAAACCAACAAACGTTTATTCACATATTTAAAGGCAAAATACTTCTAGTTTAGTCTGATTCGCAAATTCAAACAAATAAGAAGAAGAGAAACTTTCTCAATCCATTTGTTGTTGCATAGAAATACACCAAAATATGGCTGGCCTCTGCTTTGTAACAACCGACATACGACAATCTCTTATCATCAACAATCATTCGATGAGATTATTCAATTGTCGCTGACATCGATTTTGAGAACATCAAACGAGAACTATGTCGTGCAAGAATTATAACACAATAAAACTAGCCTCAAACAGTCAAATACTAACCAATTTGGGTATTACCTAGATCCAGGGCCGGCGGTTGATGTGGGTAGTATGGGTAGTAGTACCCACTCGGAAAATATCCCTGTGGGAACTTACCCACACGGAATAATCAGATAAATGAAAAAAATGTAATGTTTTTTCGTGGTTTTCCTTTACCACTGACGAAATTACCCATGCATCATAAGCCATAGTAACCCATGAGTCAGCAGAAAAGTTGGCTCGAACTCTCAACGTGATGGCGATGGCGAACAGTGAATCTACTTAGTTCAGAAGTGGGTAGTAAGGAAGTTAAACCTTCCCTATTCCTTACTACCCACTCGGGAAAATATTGTGACGATCGGGATAATGTTAACAGTGACAGGTGCGACAAAGAAGACATTGAGAGTATACAAGCAAAGTGCATCAAATATACGAGATGTTCATATCCTCTCATCAACAGAAATTCCAAACTTTGTTAAAAGAATATACATTTGATTTACAAACAAATTTTCAGACTAGCAATGCTTTATGCCGTACCGATCTGGTCGAGTTATTGCTTAGCAAGAAAAAAATTAAAATTCAGAAAATGATTTTGAAAAGTCCTCCTTGGTTTGGTACACTCGAATTACATAGTTTTACTGGTGTTGCGATGCCCAGTCGTGAGACTAGGCATCGCAACCCTAGTAAGGCAGCATGCTGAAATAAACATACTACGAACAAAAGAATGATACGAATCGGCACAATCGGTATAGACCTAGGCAAACGAGAAAGGACAACGATTGGAAACTTGGCACTTTGAATGTAAGGACTCTGCTCGAACCGGCACACGCGGGCATCTTTGCCAGAGAGCTACGGAAGGCAAAAGTTGAGATAGCAGCCGTACAAGAGGCGCGTTGGCCTTAAGCCGGAGAACGTGAATTCTGGGCGGTCGATACGACCCAGACACTTCTTCAAATACAACGGCGAAAGAGCGGAATGAAGCATGGCATTAGGTTGAGGCCTATTAATAACCATCTATGCGTATTAAGGATCAAGGGCAGATTCTTCAATTACAGCCTTATCAACGTGTACGCGCCGACAAACGATAAAACCGATGACGTAAAGGAGAAGTTCTATGAGCTCCTTGAGAAAACGTATGGAGAGTGCTCACAGCACGGTATAAAGATAGTCATCGGAGATACGAACGCACAAGTCGGACGGGAGGAGTTCTTTCGTCCCGTGTAGTACCCATTTGCACGTCTGAACATTCGGAAGCACACTTGGAGACACCCCAATGGAGAGGTCTACTCCCTTGTGATGTTGACACGGTTGTGATGTTAGATGGTCTGAAGCAAGGTGGCGGGCTCTCGAACTTACTGTTCAACGTAGCTTTGGAAGGTGCAATTCGAATGGCAGGTGTTTCACGTGCTTCTAGGCTTCGCGGACGCCATTGATATAAATGGTGTTAACCGTAGAGCTGTTGAGAAAGGAAGTACATGGTGGCTGGCAGAGAGCATGGTAGTTCTGCGGGTGTTGGTGCTTCGGTGGAGATTGATGGGGATACTTTCGAAGTGATCGACGAATTTGTTTATCTTGGTTCTCTCGTGACATGTGGCAACGAGGTGATCCGCGGGGTGGAGACGGATTGCGGCAGCGAATAGGGCTTATTGCGGATTGCGCAGCCAGCTTAGGTTCCGTAGCTTACAGATCCGTACGAAATTTGCGCTCTATATGACTCTGATCCTCCCGGTGGCGCTCTATAGACATGAATCGTGGACGTGGGAGGAGGCCAATCGACGAGCACTTCGGGTCTTCGAGCATAGAATCCTGCGATCAATACTCGGAGGCAAACTAGAAAATGGGGTGTGGCTGGGGTGGTTTACCGGTACAACAAAAACCGGTGAACCCGTAAAGCCGGTGAAACCGATATTTTTTCCAGGTCCAAAATACCGGTATTGGAGAGGCTAAAAAACCGGTATTTTCGGTATTTTTCTTTAAATTGAAAAGAAAAACTTTTCACAATATTCATAAATCATTGTTAGGCTAATGAATGCTACTCCCTTAGGTAGGCATTAAAAATCACATGACGATGTATACAGAATGTTAGGTAGCTCACTTTTAATCAAATCCTTTAAGGGGTGACAGAGGACCCTATTTGACGAAAAAAATCCTTCTGCGCATATGGTCAAAATTCAACTACTGAAGAGTTATTCTCTTCTAGTTTTCGGTTATGTTCACCTTCAACGGGGTTTATCACAAGAAGTATGATAGCTAGCTTAGCTCTGTTGGTTCCCTTGGAGAACTGAGAAAATGTCGTAATCAATAGTGTCTCAAAAATTCACAATTTTTTACTCGTTAAAGGCTACTCTGCAGTAGTTGACTTTTCGCCATATGCGTAGAAGGATTTTTTATTCAAATATGGTCCTCTATCACCCCTTGGAGGATTTTATGTGAGCTCTTTAACACCCTGTATAATGAACACATTTAGACAGAAGCAACATTAAATATTAATTTACCCTTACCTATGTATCAATTTTTGTTATTTTCTAACAATCTGCTCGGATTCAGACGATGTGTTTGTGTGTATCGGTAATATGTCAAAAAACTTTATATCAATAAAGCAAAACATTTATTGTTTAAGTAAAACAGTTAATCTCTTTACACACTCATACTCACAGAGGCAACGCGTGGGTTTTGAACCTACAAATCATAGTTTGAGGCAGTGATGACAATCATATCAGCGAAAATACGCAAGTCATTATTCATTTTGCGCTTTTCAAAAGTAAAACTAAAAAAATAATAAATAAATATAAATTTGGATTAGAAATTTATTTGTTGTTGATACAAAGTGTTTACAGGATGAAATAATCAACCAATGGAGAATTTCATCCTAAAAATTACTTCTCCTTGAAAAAGCGAAATTTAAATAGCTATAGCACGGTCAAAGCTTCGTCGCCCGTACCGCAGCGGGCTTTTATTAGCAACTAGCTGAATGTACCAGACCTCACTCGTGTAAAAGTTTCTGGTTTTTCTATAATTTTCTATATTTTTACATATTTTTTACCAGCCTTTCATTTCAAATATTTATTTCTATTTCAGTTACAAACTTATTCATATGCCACATTATTCGTTTCTCCATCAGGAGCTAAAGTTAATAAAATAATTATAATAATAAATAGTTTGGACGAACTGTTTGAAGAGCATCGAACAAAATATAGAAGTATTTACCTTCGATTCATTCGGATTCGTAAAAAGTAAATTCTGGTCTGATCGTGATTTCTTTTTTTTTACTTCATTCATATACTCTTCTCAACAGTTTCAAATATTGTTTTTCTACGAATTTAAAGTTATTCACTAATTTGAAGCTAAGCTTTGCGATGTGAATGAAATTTAAATAACAATCTGCAAGTTTTACCATTGTTATACTAAACAAAGGTTATAAAATCGGTCGAAAAACGCAAAATAGATCCAGGGCCCGGAGGGCCGTACCTTATATACCATTCGACTCAGCTCGACGAACTGAGCAATGTCTGTTCGTGTGTATGTGTGTGTGTGTATGTGTGTGTGTGTGTGTGTGTGTGTGTGTGTGTGTGTGTGTGTGTGTGTGTGTGTGTGTATGTATGTTGTCTGTATGTATGTGCCGCAAAATACTAACGCACCTTTCTTACAGAACGCAATATCCGATTTTGATGCTCTTATACGCAAACGAAAGCTACTGTGCTCCCCCAGAATGCTACCGAGTGGATTTTTGATTAGTGGCTTAGTTCTCAAAATATTGATCAAAGAGTATTTTTTACATAAAATATTTAACTTTTAAGGCAAAATGAATGGCTTGGAGAGCCATGTGTTATACACCAATCGACTCAGATCGACGAACTGAACAATTTCTGTATGTATGTGTATGTGTGCTTGTATGTATGTATGTTTGTGTAAATATGTTGTTAATATGTATAGTATATCAGAATCGAAACAAACAAAAAAATACAAAATAAATGCTCATTTTACAAAACGCATATTCCGATTTTGATGTTCGCATGCTCAAATGAACGCCCTAGAGCTCTTTAAAAACCATACTAAGTGTGATTTTTTATTGGTAGCTTGAACTGTATAAATTTGACCGAAGTATATTTCAGACATGGGATATTTTACTTTTTGGATAATTCATGTCTCTCTCCCTGCTCTCTCTTCTTCTCTATCCCTCTATTTCTTTTTTTTCGTATCGCTATTTATTTCTTAAAAGAAAACAGCAATCATTGACAACATTGCATTATTTTTACACTCGTCGTGGTGCGTCTTAACTGGTGTAAAAAAATTACCCTTTAGCTTTCTCTCAAAAATTTGAATTAGATTTTAGTGGAAACTGCAATGCTCACTTAGCTTCTTTTCTGCCTTGCGAAGCTTCCGTATTCACTTTCTCTGAAATATATATTGAATTGTACGTTGAACCCATATTTGCGAAGAATAAGAATCTTCTACAGCTTTCGGGAGCCAAACATTGTAGCAAAATCTGATCTCACAGTGTCCAAAAGTAACACAATTAGCGATGCAGATATTTTGAAATGTTGTACCAAAGATGTATAGACCTATTCACGTACAAATATGTTAGTGCCACCCGTTTGCAATGCTACATTTCTAACAGCTGGAAAACTTTTCAGTTGAACACTTATTCTATGTTTTTAATTCAGTTCTGAATATACTTTTCACTCGTCACCAGGAATCTACAGTTGATGGTGAACGTAATTGGCAAAACAAGAAAAAAGTTTTGAGAAATTGTGAACATCGAGATGCGATGATTTACAGTTTGGATGAAACTGAAGCAACTTTACATGGCTATAGACGTTTACTAGTGTGCGCAGGTGAAAAGTTACTTATCTCTATGATAGGATACACTATGGTTATGTAAGATATAATTATTGCTTTCTAATTTAAGACTAAGGGCAACCAGAGTATCCATGTTATTCCGCTTCTCGTTATCGCAGCAAGTTTAGTCTTCATTTCGAATTTTATCATACAGCCTAGACCTTCGAAAGGAATTATGTTCTCGACTACACTCTGAAAATCCAAAATTCACAAATCTGGTAAAAACCCTTATTTTCAGATAATGCATTTGAGATAAAATTAAATTGACAACTTTCATGAATATTTTTTTTCTTGTATAATTCTGAACTATATTTTTTCGAGAGCAGGTTTGTAGAAATTTGCTTCAACTCGTAAAAAATATAAGATTCTGATTCATAATTATAGGTGCTGCGATTTCTAAAACTAAAGCGAAAGTGATACTCAAACCTGGATTATGGGGATTTAAAAAAAAGAACTGCATTAAACTAACATACATATTTGCTGTTCTAGTATGAAATGAGTATCATTGTTATCTATTACTGTTTCCTCACGTTCGATTATTTCAAGAAAAAAATTGAGTTGCTTCTAACTAGCATTTAAAAATTGGTTTGTGATCGAAAAAAAAACACTCATATACTCCAGTGAAAACATCCATAATATTTGCGAAACCCACGTCAAGCTTTAATTCAATGACCGTATTTGGTTGACCTTCTGAAAACTATCTTTTAAATTCGTTTTATTCATTATTGGAATTGGACTTATGTTTGTATACGATTTGTGGTTTACTGGTCTAATAAGTATAAAGTAATGGGTAGTTAGTATAACAAAGGTTTCTGCACCACTAGGTGGATTAATTCAGGTTTTTTTGTAATTACATAAGTTTTGAAATTATGTTCTTCGTAATCATATCACTAGATTCATTCATTGGAGTTTTTCAAACACTGTTATCCAGTGTTGTATCTGGATCGTATACCACAAGAGATCAAAACAATGGTCGCAGAGGTCCTAGTCTTACAAAAAAAATCTGGATCGTAAAGAAGCATAGATACTCATAAATGCAAAAACAAAATCATGCAGCGACACGTCCATAAATAGATGCAACCTGAGACGCTAAGCAAAAAATAAATTTCAAATCCAAATTTATGTAGGTAACGTCTTCGCCAGTGGCTTACTTCGACAGGTTTTTGCATAAGACTGCGGCAGAAAACCGGCCGAAGAAAACCACTTCCGGAGACTTTCGACACCCTTTAATTATTTTTCAGTTTTGTTTTTAAATAGTACAGAGAGAGTGGCTTGGGTTTTTTTTCGCGGACAATCATCATTACTTCCCCAAACTACGATTTTGAGAATTTTGTAGATGAAAAAGTAGGTTTAAAGACCACGAGTCATCCCTGGTTTGTATTAATCCGAAAAAAAAATACCGGTTTTTTACTGGTTTTACCGGTTTTCATTTTTGTGAATTCCGAAATACCGGTTTTCCGAAAAGTCAATAATACTCGATTTTCCGAAATTCGATTATCCGGAATTTCATTTTTTTTTTTTGGTGTTCGTTTGTAATTTTTATTCCGAAATTTCACCTTTACCATCCCTTCTGGCATATTTGTGCCCGTTTATGTCATTTTCGGCATGTTTGGGACATGTTCGAATCAAGTGAAAACAATCAATATCAAATTTTTTTTTTTTTTGCTACTCAAAATTCTACCCCTTTTCGCCTCAGAAATAGTTTCTGGTTACGCCACTGCATCATACAAGTACAATAAAAAAAGGAAATATTTATTTTATGTTCGTTAATAGCAAATTTGAATATTTTCTCTGTGATTCGATTATCCGGAATACTCGATTATCCGGATTGAAATTTTTTTTGATGTTCCGGATAATCGAGTCCGACCTGTATTGTCAAGCTGATGAAACACGGCAGGTTACAGTGGACTGGCCACGTAACATGGATGGCGCATGAGCGACCGGCAAAGATAATATTTAGCAGAGTCCCAGATAGAGGCCGACGACTTCTAGGCAGACCTCGCACGCGCTACATGTGTGTTGTCGATGAGGATGCCAGAGCAGCGGGTGTAAGGGGAGACTGGAGAGAAGCAGCCCAAGACCAAATTTGGAGGAACGTATTCTGGATTCGGCATAGGATCTCAACGAACATTATGAGCTATGTCAAATGAAATAATTACCAATTATCGACTAAAATCGTTGCAAAGTAATACCTGCTACTAACAAACCTTTCTAATTAAAAAAAACTTTGGGTGCTATTATGAATTGCAAAATAACAACTAGATTACAACCCAAAGTTACCGAATACCACCCAATATGTGAGTTTTCAGAATCGGGATAGTGCCCTAAGCTTGGATATCGATCGTGGACGCCATTTAGAAATTCAAGACAGCGACCTCGGTAGCTGGTGACTGGAATATAGCCTAAAAAGGCAATATATCTTAAATAAATGGTAAAAAATATCTTCTAAACTTCAAAAATGGTCACAAACATCAACTTCGACGCTATTTGAAACCCAATTTTTGGGATACCATATTATATTGATCATGATGCCACAACGCCTTCTTACATCTTTAAAAAAATGCGAGAGTTATTTTTTTTAATTACCAATTATCTGAATATTCCATGAAAACTATTGAAACTAGTTATAGTTTATACTAACTTAGTTTATATATTAAAACACAAAAATATTATCGTTTATTCTGACGTAGAATTAGGTCTTATTCTAGTGGGGTTGCATGCCAAGAAATATGAAAGATTTCAAATAAAGCAACGTCAGAATGAAAGATTTCAAATGCTAATAAATTTTAAACGGGTTTTGGTCATTGGTTGGAGAACAAATTATTCTAGTTTATGAAATCACTTGCTGAAGTTGCTGGTAGTTGCATCAATCTGGCTTTTCAACTGTGTTACACGTTACTAAATGACTCAATCACAATAACAAACAAATTTTATTTTACTTAATTAATACTAGCTCGATATTAGAAACATGATAACATCTAGTGAAAAACGATTCTATTTCAAGGATTTGTAGCGACACATTAATCGCTTGGAATAAAAGGAGGGTAAATTAACCTATAGAGGACTTCTTTGCTCTATTAATCTATAGTGGACCACTAGATATGGTCGCATCCGAACCGAACCCAATTTTTGTCTCGTTTCAAACCCGAACCCGAAACTTTTTTTTGCTATCGAACCCGAATCCGACCCGATTTCGATATTTTTTTGTGAAACCAGAACACGACTTGAACTCGAGATTTTTTTTTGGGTCTATTTTGTATCAATTTGAGGCTGCCCTAAACACTAGAAATATATATTTTCGTTATTCCACTCACGCACAATTCGTAAGCATGGAATTAGTAGATTGTACAGCAGCTCTGCCCATAATTCAAAAATTGGCTAATATGCCATTGGCATCAAATCGAGAAAAACGCATTTGAAAGTTTTTTGTCGGTACAACATATTTTGACTGTTCATTACAACTTCATATATGCTGGAAACTTGCCGTTGAGTTGAAACAGAGAAATCTGTAGAAAAATTCCATTCGCCACGTATTTTTAACACAGTAGCCGTTTATTCAATTACAAACGAAAGGTCAGTTGACAAAACGGTGTGCAAATTGGCTAATATCCATACGATGTGAATTATGTCGTACTCGTTGATGATGAAAATGGGTTTAAATTTATTAAAACAACACGGAAGCACAAGTGAGGATGAAAAGGACGACGAGACAATTGTTACGTGCAGCAATATAATAATATAATGAAAATATTACTATTCATGGTAATCTCACAATCCACTTTCCTATTTTTTTCTCATCAAATCCAAAATATAATCTGAAACTTCTCTTTATTAATATTATTTCTAATCGAAGAGCTAAATATCATTGTTTAAATGTAAAGATTTATGACAGAAGGAAACAGTCACACGTTTTGATCATTGGGTTTCGCAGTACAACAAATAAATTCTTGTAGCAGCAAAAATTCTTTGTGAAAAAGTCAAATTTGATGCAAGGATCTTACGATCGCTCACCTGGCGCCAGTAACCACCAAGCTACAACACACTTTCGAGAGTTAGAAGAAACGCAGTTCAGTAATAATACACTGGTTCGTGAACATGCTACAGGTTCATAATGGATATTGGATATTAGCCAAAATTGTTTCACGTTTGCTGCCTTCCCAATTGCATTTTTTTGACAATCGGCTTTCGTAGGGACCTTGTTTAGGGTGAGTACCATCACGAGAAATTGTTTTCTCGATTTTGGTAAAAATGGCAGATTAGCCAATTTTTGAATTATGGGCAGAGCAGCAGTTTCGTTGAACATTCGTGTAGCGTATAGAATAGAATTGCATCATTACGTGAATTTTCTTACGAACGTGGATAACATACATGTACATTGTACATTGTACATGCAACAAAAACAAACGGAAGCAGGACTAATTACTTGACCAAAATTTTTGTTTCCTGTTATTTTTAATTTGATATAATTTAGGAGCACCGGTAGACCAGTTTCATGATTATCGGTAAAACTTTATAAGAACACTGTGCATGTCAACAGTTGCCTAAATAAATCCCATAATTATGTAATGTAGATACAACTGGTTTCAGTAAAAGGAAATGTTTCGAAACTGCGTCTGCTGTGTTCATACAAAACGGTTAGGCTGCGATTCATCGCACACTCGCGCTCTTTTTCGGGACCTACGATTACAACATTGGCATTGTCAACACCAGAAGCGCCCTTTACATAATCCTCATTTACAGCGTCGTTTTCCCCTAGCCTAGGTTCCGCCAGCCAATGTATCAACCCATAAATGGAATCCGGAACTGTTTGGACCGGTGTGACCGCGACGGCGGTCGAGCCATAATCTGCTTGTTGCGCTGCTTTAGCGCGAATAGAGAAATTAGATTCGGCTCAATTCACACCGACCGACCGCCTTTGAATTGGCTGCAGAAGGAGGTCAGGGAGAAGCTGTGAACGAAACGGAACCCTTTCTCCAAGTGTTACTATTTGTGGGCATCTTGGGGTCTCGTTCATGCGCGATGAGCTATCGAATGAGATTCGATTTATGGGGATTTCCAATAGCATGAAAGTGATATCGGGGAAACAGATCAACCCGGGCATGTTACGTAGGCAACGTTTAAAGTCTTTCATCAGTATCGTAAAGATATCTTCATGGGTTGCATAATATGCTTATGAGAGATATTATCGTTTTAACTGAGACTGGTGACGCTTTCATTAGTTATCGCGCGATAGTTCGCGGAATAATGATGACGAGTGGTAATAACTGAGACGGATTACTAATAGAAGATGAATGAATCGTTGTCATAGTTGTTCTGAAACGACGGAGCACCTCTTGTTCCCGTATACTTATTAGGTACTGGAGCTATTAAATTTCGTTTTGTTCAATTGCCTCTGTCTATCTCATTCCTGTTTTCAACTAATTTCCATCTCGCTTAAGTTTGCAATATTATAATAATTAGGATCAGCTTCTTATAATACATTGTCTCTGGACGCTCTTGGACTGACAAACAATAGCTTCTAAGAGTTTATGTCTTGCCTCTTGCCCCCTTAGGAGGTCACATCCGCAGGAAAAAACTTTCAGATAGCACGCACTCAGACTGTTTTCTTTCTACGCTTCTTAGCGCGCGCAGTCTTTTGCCCGTTAGATCAAACAATTGACATAAATGGCTATGGCGATGATGATGACGATGACGACAACCAGGACGACAGCCATGGAAATAGCGCTGGAGAAAGTTTAGTCCGAAACTATCCAATCTCGTCACACAAACTTGCTTCCAGAAGAACCGATGCCAATCATTGCCAAGTTGAACGACAACGTAGTGGAAAAGTTGGTTTTATGTTCGTCCTTTCGCAACTTGTTCACTAATTTATTTATCTTCACCCAACCGCTTGCGGTTGGTTTAAGGATGTCTCCTTGAATCGACATCGATGAGCAAGCAGATTGCAGTGGAGTGATTGGATATTGTTGATGTTTAACAGTTACACAACAATGTATCTGGAAACATACTGATGAATTTATTTAAATGGGGTTAAGACTGCCCTAATCCATCTAGTGAAGGTATCACCTTATTTCGAGTTTATATTGATGAGTTTACTTTCACCGAGACTAACCGAAAGTTTATTTGTGGTTGGTTGAAGTTGTGGTTATTAGAAGGGATCACGTCTCTTTTTAGTGTAATTTATCAAAATGAAATATGCCACCTTGTCAGAGGAAGGTGCCGAACCTTTCGTCATCTGTTCAACATCGACATCAACAACACTTCGCATAATTCATAAGAGGTGTGGCATTCAATGAATAGGTGAGATTTTCCTTCGGATTGTTATCGCTTAATCCGTCTACACGATCCTCGGACTAGAACACGAGCCTGTGCGCACATTTAGTGAAAAATCCATTAATGCCTCTGCCACGATAAAAGCATCTCTAGATCGTATCCCCACATCACTTGACAATAGAAGAGCAGTAGCAAAATGTGTAATTTGAAATGAATTCCCTCGTGGAGGCAGTATCATTGTGCAGGCGCACGTTGAAAACACCCTTGCCGACTTGACCCATTGTTTTCGACATGAATTTTACACCATTCAGCATCGACAGTGAGGCTAATCCACACAAAAGATGGACTGGCGAGCATTATTCATTTCCCGTCTGTCTCCCCATATAGACGCGGGCACTGGAATGTAACTACTATCTGGCGCATCCAGGGCTTCCGTGGACTTGAATGACGACACCAAGTGTCTCTGTTCTCACTCGTCCAACTTTGGATCTGGCCGAAGAAGAAAGCAGCGACGGTGATGCTGCAGCACGTTCCACACCCAAAGTATGCTCCCATTCACATCCATCGATATCACCATCCTAGCAGAGCGTGAGGGTGGCCGGAGACACTCACGCAATCCTTAGATTCAACGCATAATTTCAACAAGCAAAAATAAATATTGAGACTCGTCGTGCATATTGCTCGAGTGCACCCACTGAAGCTCGTTCACGCTCTGCACAATTGCAGTTTGTTCGCTCGGTTGTTGGATGAAAAGATTGGCTGGGGAAAACCTCGCACAGTTTGGGGACAAATACAACAGTGCTGGTGATTGTTACCGTAGCAGAAATATTTCTCGCGTTGCAATATGTTTAGAAATTTTCGTTTATTTTTCTCATAAATTCTTTAGTTTTATAGTAGAGGTCATTTTTAAAGCTAATAGACCTATACTATAAGAGCGTGTATTTTAAGAAATGTTATTAGAAAATATTTGTAAACTACGTAGCTACAAAATAATATTAATTATACCAATATTTCTGACGATGCGAAAGGATTCCATGCATTGTAATTTGTATTACTTGCAAAGGTAAAGTATCTTCTATCCATCTAAGTATGCCTGTCGATTTATGATTCTGTTCAAAGCTTTTTTATTAACATACTTATAATAGACACCTAACCGGTGACAACTAAAAATTAGATTTTTTTCTTCTACTGCTGTCAAAAAAATTTTTTTTTCATCAAAACACATTCGTTATGAACTAACAAAAAATATTGAACATTTGAGAAATTTCCGTTCCCGGCCTTCCGCCGTAGCTATCTTAAAAATCCGGAGTAAGAGCTTTGTACAGCCTTCAATTCCGTTTTTCGAGTGCATTTCTTGATTTTGCTAACCTCTGTTTGCAGTTCGTTGCTCTCTGTTATTTTTGCACTGAAGGAACTCAAAATCCCAAAGAAATTTTCGATTGGACGACACTAAGGTAAATTCGTTGGGTTGCGTATTTGGGGTACAAATAGATAATTTAGACAAAAAGAAAAAAGTCTTTTTCTGTCCACTACTGTAGCCGCACTTCCACTGCCTTCCTGGTGGTTTATAGTTATAAAGGTTCGCAGAAAATCATACACAATAGAAACCAAAAGATTTTTGGTTTCAAAAAGGTTTACCGTGAATTTTTTGCCAAAACTGTTGTGCAGCTCATAGCGAACTGTACAATGCGCTTGCGGAATGCTGCTTGTTTTGACGCCATTTTGAACAGAATATACATACTCTATACACATACTCTCTTTTCTTTCTGAGCGTTTTTTTTTTGTGGAGTAATAGCGAATACATTCAGAGATAATTTTATCCATGAGGGGCTATTCCCACTGCTTCCGTTTCGGGCCGGGCCGGATCCGGACCGTGTATGTGTCCTATCCGGGACTTTTCATGCATTCACACTGTGCCGTGTACGAACCGTGCCTGCGCCGCGCTCTGGCTGAGAAATGTTGATGTGTGTATGTGAAAGAACGTCTTTCTCTTTTTTTCATACCGCAGCTCACTCCGCGCGAAATATGTCACTACAACATACACGCATCCACCCGAGTGCCTTCCGTGCACTCTCCGGCCAACACAAAGTATCGTCGGCAACGATAGTTTTTCTCTCGCACGGCGGCAGCACGACGGCAACTCAACACTGCCCCGGTCTGAGCACGGCGCGTCGGTGTAAATGCGTTCATAAGAACGCATGCAATCAATCTCAAACGAGCCCGGACGACACACGGAACCGGTCCGGTCCCGGAACGGAAGCAGTGGGAATAGCCCTTAAGTGGTTCGGTGGTTACGGGTAGCCAGTAGAGTATAGTTCCGGAAACGACGAGGAGGGACATTTATTGGCATTTGCTCGAGTAACGCAGGACAGTCAATTACTTCTTGAATCACATCAAAAACGAAAAGACGCTACTCTTTATCTCGTCTGACTCATAGCGACTCTAAACAAGGGGGGGGGGAAACTCGACTAATTCGATCCAAGGGAGCGACCGTAATGCAAACTGTACAAATTTCTTCTGCACGCGTTCAACAGCGAGGTTTTGTCCCAGGCAGTGCGGGGACAAGCGAAGCGTACTCCTGAATGCTGCTTACCAACAGTGCATACCAGTGCAGAAAAAGCTTTGGCAGTCATGATTCCGATATTGTCGTTGAAGTTGAGCTCTTCGTCAATGGTCACACCGAGATCGCAGATAAATAGACGAGACACATTGGAGCGCTTCAGTTCCTATAGTGTACTGGCAATGAGCAGGATTAGCAGAGCGTATAAGACATATAATTTTGCATTTTGTAGAGTTGACACGCATACCATTATCGTTGCACCAAATCGACAGAATACTGATGTCTTCCTGAAGGGCAGTGAGAGCATCTGTAGACTCAACTACATGAAATACTTTGAGGTCATCGACGTACGAGAGTTTGGCGAACCGTGATGGCTGTCGGAGATGAGAGGTGCTGATGCCGTATACAGCACGTTGTGTACAAGTTTCTCGAAGACTTGACCCAAACAACACTACATGGAATCTCCACAGAAGTTTTTTTAATGGGGGATGTTTTGTGATGGAATAATTATTTATTAATATTTATTCAGAATTTATTTTGTGTGTTCTGCCACAAACGGTGACATATCAACACTATTACATATATTTTAAGCTTCATTTCATTAAAAGATTGTAATTGCTTCCGCAGTTAAGTGAAAATAATTATAGGAAAATTGTGAATCTACTTGTCAAGTACAAAAAAGAAATTAAAATTAAACCTTAACCAAAACTTACTGCTATTTTACTGACTATAAAGTGAGCTAATCATTGCAATGGAGGATTGCGAAGATTTTTGCTAGATATTATTGATAATCTGGTTTGACATATTTTCTAATGTTTCCACATTAGTAAGCCTGTGTAATTTATTCGTGCTAAACCAGCGAGGACACTTCAATATCATTTTCAGAAGTTTTTTCTGAATCCTTTGAAGCATCTTCTTTCTGGTGGTAAAACAATGGTAAATTTACTTTAAATAAATTAAATTATGTTGATAAGAGGATACAAACATTTTAGGTATTTATTGCACTTTGTTTGGATATTCTCAATGTGCTCCTTGAAAATATGATTTTTATCATAAATTAGCCCTAAGTATTTAACTTGATCAGACCAATTTAAGATTGCACCGTTCATCTTAACAACATGATTGTTGGTGGGTTTGAGAAAAGAAACTCTTGGTTTATGAGGAAAAATAATTTATTGTGTTTTTATTGCATTAGGAGAAATCTTCCATTTCTGCAAATATGATGAAAATATATGTATCTAGAATTTTTTTGCAGCCTACTGCATATGACACGAAGGCTTTTCTTTCGAATAAAATTTGCTTATAGAAGAGAGTAAACGTATTGGTCGATAACATGATGCTTCACCTGGATTTTTTCAGGTTTTAAAATTGGAGTGACTTTGGCGTTTTTCCTTTTGAAGGAAATTATGCTAATTCAAAGCATCTGTTAAAAATTCTCACCAAGAAATTTAAATAGCTTTCGTTAAGTCTTTTGAGGAGGATATAAAAAATCCCATCATCTCCTGGTGCTTTCATATTTTTGAAGTTCTTGATAATAGTTCGTATTTCATTCAAGTTTGTTTCCAGTACCTCTTTAGAAAGAAATTCTTGAGTGGTGATCTGATCATACTTTTGTAATACTTCATTTTCAATAGGACTCATTACGTTCAAATTGAAATTATGAACACTCTCGAACTGCTGAACAAATTTTTGAGCTATTTGTTTATTCGTACGAAATATGTGGTCACCATCATTTAGGACTGGAATGGGCTTTAAAGGTTTCTTTAGAACCTGCGAAAGCTTTCAGAAAGGTTTGGAATATGGTTTTTGTTGTTCAACTTCTCTCATGAAATTTTCATTTCGCTAGAAAATGAATCTATGTTTGATTTCCGTTAGTGAATTTTTAAAAATAACTTTCAAAGCTGGATCAAAGCTTATAAGAAGTTGAAGCTCGTTGTCAATAATAGGTGTATTGAATTTCACTCTAGCCTTAGGAACTGATAAGTTTCGGGCATTGAGTATTAAACAAATCATCCAATGCTCTGTCAATGTCATTTTTTTTTGTAAAACAATATCGCAATTCAAGCTTTTTTCGATCATGGTACGATATCGATTTCAATTGGCCTTGTGATAATTAAACACAGACTTAAAAAGTTACAGGAAGATGATCAGAATCAAAATCAGCATGCGTTAATAAATCACTGCATGAATGACTTTCATTTGTTAATACCAAATCAGTTGTGGATGGATGCCTAACAAAAAAACATGTAGGACCATTTGGAAATAAAACTGAATAAAATCCAGCCGAGCAATCGTTAAACAATGTTTTTCCATTGGAGTTGCTCTGTGCATTATTCCACGGTCGATGTTTTGCACCGATGATAAAAAATTAGTTTTATTTTTCGTAAGTATTTGTAAATCTCCTTTGAAATGATTTTTCTGCTCACCAGTGCATTGAAAAGGTAAATACACTGCGGCTATAAATAAAATGCCAATATTTGTTTTGATTTCAATTCCCAAACTTTCAATAACCTTCGTTTCAAGATGCTTTATTCGACGGAGGACAACTATTGCAACTCCACCATATCCGCCATATGAACCATATAATAAGGGTTTCTTTTAAGTTTTACAGTGGGCTTTAAAAGCGTTCCAGTCACAATTGCAATATGCACATCATGGACTGTTAAAAATTAAAAAAAATCATCTTTTTTCGCTTTTAAAGAGCAAACAAATTAGAAAATTGACAGCAATATTTAAAGTCATTGCTGAATTTCAATTTCATAGCAATATAAGTAGTAAATTTTATATCTACTTGAACAGCTTCGTACATCAAGTTACAGTTTAACAAAGCGCAGCATGGATTGATGTAGGTAGTCAATCTTCTCGGAAGTTGGACTACCTAAATCAATACTGGCTGACTTCTCAGCAATAAACACGAAAGGCTTGTTGCTGTTTGAATTTGAAATATTACCTGAAAGGTCACTAGCATATGAAATGCTGAACAGTATTATTTGTTTTTAATTTGTTGTTTCCTAAATTTGAATTTGAACTTCTTGTTTCATAAATTACCTACAGACACATTAACTATAGAAAATACTGGTGATGCCTAAACAGTATTGAAAGTTTTTTTTTGATTACCCACATGAATATTATTGACAACAGGTTGTTTTGAATACCTACGTTGTCCGGAAGAAATTATTTTTGATCTAACAGGACAATCAAAGAAATTTGATTTGTGTTTTCCTTCTACAATTTACACATCTGAAATTATCAGTGGTCTCTTTCACAGGACAGATTGTGTGAGAAAAGTCACCACAAATCATGCATTTTGTTGTCATATGGCAGTTATGGCAGTTTTTTGGTACCATAGGTATAAAATTCAAAACCTTCAAAAGATTCGGCCAAAATATGAATTTCGCCTCGGCGGCCAATTTGAAAATTAACTTTCAGTTGATCGAGAGGCGTTAGGAAAGGTGCGCAATCGTAGAAGGTGATACGATATTGGACTCTAAAGAATGTATTTTCCCAGGACTTTACTTGGTGTCTGATGCATAGTTGCAGTCATAGGCAGTCATAATTTTCGATACTTGGCAGGGTAATTAACGATGCGCGGTAGAGAAGAGCAGCAGAACCTATAAACAGGCGTGTAAAGTATCAAAATTCGAAACGGTGATAAAAGTTACCCTTACTTTTCGATTGTAGACGCTAGGGATTCAGGGGTAAGGTCGGTCTCTGGCAACAACGATTGTAACGCTTCCTTCTTTACATCCCTCATAACCGTAAAGACGTACCCGGCGCTTTTTTTTTTGCTTTAAGGGGGGATTTGTTAGTAGCTTAAGTATTTATGATAAATATTAGTAAATAATGAGTATGTGTGTCCAATCACAAATGGTGACTTCTCAACACTGTTAGAAATTTGTAATTTTAATTGTTAGGATTTGTTTGCTTTCGCAATTAGGACTTATCATTCGTAGGGATTTAAACCTACTTGTCAGAAAAGGGGAAGTAAACTTACAACTAACTTAATTGCTAACTTATTGGCTATAAAGAGAGCTTATCGTAGCAATTGAGGATTGCAACGATTTTTGTCGAAAATTGTTAATAATTTTATTTGACATAGCTTCTAATGGTTCAACACCAGTAAGTCTATGTAATTCGAGTGTACCAAACCAAGGAGGACGCTTCAAAATCATTTTCAGAATTTTATTCTGAATCCTTTGGAGCGTTTTCTTCCTTGTTGAACAGCAACTTGACCAGATCGGTACAGCATAAAGCATTGCTGGTCTAAAAATTTGTTTGTAAATCAAAAGTTTGTTCTTTAAACAAAGTTTAGAATTCCTGTTAATGAGAGGATATAAACATCTCGTATATTTGATGCACTTGGCTTGTATACTCTCAATGTGCTCTTTGAAAATAAGTTTTTTATCATAAATTAGTCCCAAGTACTTAACCTTGTCGGACCAACTTAAAATAACCCCATTCATCTTGACAACGTGATTATTGTTTGGCTTGAGGAAAGAAGCCCTAGGCTTATGCGGAAAAATTATCATTTGAGTTTTAGAAGCATTGGGAGAGATTTTCCACTTTTGCAAGTAGGAAGAAAAAATATCTAAACTTTTCTGCAATCGACTGCATATGACACGAAGACTTTTTCCTTTTACGGAAATGCTTGTGTCATCGCAGAACAATGACTTTGTGCATCCTGGAGGCAAATCAGGAAGATCTGAAGTGAATATGTTGTACAGGACTGGACCCTAGACTGAACCTTGAGGCACACCTGCTCTGACAGGAAATCTATCAGATTTTGAATTCTGATAGACAACCTGCAGAGTTCGGTCAGTAAGATCATTTTTTAAAATTTTGATTAGGAAAATTGGAAAATTAAAAGTTTGCAATTTCGCAATCAAACCTTTATGCCAAACACTGTCGAATGCTTTTTCTATGTCTAAAAGAGCAGCTCCAGTGGAATAACCTTCAGATTTGTTAGCTCGTATCATATTAGTAACTCTGAGCAATTGATGAGTTGTGGAATGCCCATGGCGAAATCCAACCTGTTCATTTGCAAAAATTGAATTTTCGTTGATGTGTGACATCATTCTGCTAAAAAAAACTCTCTCAAACAGTTTACTTATTGAAGAAAGCAAACTGATTGGTCGATAACTTGAAACTTCAGCTGGGTTCTTATCCGGTTTTAAAATGGGAGTAATTTTTGCATTTTTCCATAATTTGGGAAAATATGCAATTTTGAAGCAGCAATTGAAAATTTTCACTAAAAAATCCATTGTGCTCTCAGGGAGATGTTTGATTAGTATATTAAAGATTCCATCGTCACCAGGTGCTTTCATATTTTTGAAATTTTTAATAATTGATTTAATCTCATTCAAGTTAGTTTCAATTATTTCTGCAGGTAAAAAATTCTGGGAAGAAATTAAATCAAATTGACGTGTGACTTCATTTTCAATTGGACTCACAAAATTCAAATTTGAGTTATGAACACTCTCAAACTGCTGAGCAAGTCTTTGAGCCTTTTGTTCATTGGGTACAAGAAAACGTTCACCATCTTTTAAAACTGGAATAGGCTTTGAAGGTTTCTTAAGAATCTTCGACAGCTTCCAAAATGGTTTTGAATATGGTTTCAATTTTCCAACTTTAGTCTCAAAATTTTGATTTCTAAGAAGAGTAAATCTATGTTTAATCTCTTTCTGTAAATCTTTATAAATAGTTTGAAAAACAGGGTCACGAGAACGTTGATATTGACGTCTGCGGACATTTTTCAAACGAATTAGAAGTTGAAGATTTTCGTCAATTATTGGTGAATCAAATTTCACTTGAGCCTTTGGAACAGAATAATTCCTGGCATCAACAATTGCACATTTTAATGCTTCCAAAGCGGAATCAATATTCACTTCGTTTTGCAAATCAAGCTCATTATTGAAATTTCTCTCAATATAATTTTGTATCTTTCCCAATTAGCTTTGTTATAATTAAAAACAGAGCTCATAGGGTTTAAAACTGATTCATGTGATAAAGAAAAAGTTATTGGAAGATGGTCAGAATCAAAGTCAGCATGTGTGATCAAATCACTACATACATGACTTTGATCTGTCAGCACCAAATCAATTGTTGAAGGGTTTCTTACAAAAGAAAAGCATGTAGGACTATTCGGAGACAAAATAGAATAGTATCCTGAAGAACAATCATTGAATAAAATTTTGCCATTGGAATTACTTTGAGAATTATTCCATGAACGATGTTTAGCGTTAAAATCGCCGATTATGAAAAATTTCGAACGATTTCTGGTGAGTTTTTGTAAATCACCTTTAAAATAATTTTTGAGCTCGCGTGTGCATTGAAATGGTAAATATGCTGCGGCAATAAATAAAATCCCAAGTTCAGTTTGAGCTTCAATTCCCAAAGTTTCAATAACTTTCGTCTCAAGATGGGGAAGAGCACGATGTTTGATTCGGCGATGAATAACAATTACAACTCCACCGCCGGAACCCTGAATCCTATCATATCTATGAACCACGTAATTGGGATCATATTTTAATTTTATGTTAGGTTTCAAAAATGTTTCAGTAATAATTGCAATATGCACATTATTTACTGTTAAAAAATTAAATAGCTCATTCTCATTGGCCTTCAATGAGCGAGCATTCCAATTTAATATTTTAATTGTTTTATTTAAAATCATTGCTAAATTTTAAATTAGAAACAATTTTAATAGTAAAATTTGTGCCTATTTGAATGGCTTCAAACATTGATTTTGCCTGCAACATGGCGTTCATAAGATCGAACATTGCCTGTTGTAAAAAAGAAAGTTTACCTGCCGTAATAGGCCCCAGGCAGTTGACATTAGAAAAAATATTTTCGGCAGCAATATTAGCTGGAGTAATAGGTGTACAATTATTTTCTAGCGTGTTTTGCTTACCCATATTAACGGTCATTTTCGAACTACCAACACTAGGCGGTATAATGTTCGAACTACCTGTAACCTGTGCATAAGTTAAACGGATATGCAAAGGAGTAGGTAAACTATGCGTCACTGGTACGCTTGGAGAATTTTGTTTTGAAGTTGGTTTTAATTGAGAAATTGAATTTTGTTTACCTTGCCTTGCCTTAACAATTGCTAAACGGACTGGGCATTGATAAAAATTTGACATATGGTTGCCGTTACAATTCGCACAGCGAAAATTTTTACTCTCTTTCACAGGACATGTGTCCTTTTTGTGAGAAGAGTCTCCACAATTAAGACATTTTTGGTCCATGTTACAGAATTTGGAACCATGGCCATAACGTTGGCAAGTACGGCATTGGGTGATATGCTTTTCACCTCCGCCATACTTCCTATAAGTTTCCCACTTTACACGCACATTATACAAAGCATGTGCTTTTTCAAAAAATTTTAAGTTGTTAACCTCATTGCGGACAAATGAATTAAATAATTAACAAGGGAAATTCCAGTTCTCTGACTGTTTTCGCCTCGTGATTTTTGTTTCATTAGAATTACTTGGGTAGGGGCTATGCCAAGTAATTCTGTTAAAGTAAGTTTGATCTCATCAACGGTTTGATCGTTGGTGAGACCTTTCAAGACAACCTTGAACGGCTTGGCGTTCTTGGTGTCATATGTAAAAAATTTGTACATCTTGTCAGTTAAATACTGAACAAGACGATCACGACCCTTTACTGAGTCGGCTAATAAGCGGCATTCACCTCTACGGCCAATTTGATAGGTAACTTTAACGTCAGAAACAAACGTTGAAAGTTCCTTTTTGAATATATTAAATTCAGAAGAAATAGTTACCACAATAGGTGGAACTTTCTCCTTTTTTAAAGATTTTATATTTTGTATAGTTTCATTATTGGTAACTTCCATTTCACCAGCTTCTTGCTCAGGCAAAATATCAAAAGGATTGTCACTACAGACACTCGATGTGTCAGAAAGAGATGCCTCTCTTTTCCTCCCCGCAGCGATGCGAGGTTTCTTTTTCCGTCCATCCATTTCAGGTGATACGAAAAAAAGTTAAAACAAATGTTAAATTCAAAAGTAGGTAGTCTTGAGAAAGACTGATGGGAAATAACTTTCAGGTAGTCTTTAAAAGACACACTGACAAAACACAAACTTTGAAGCTATAGGCAGTCAAAGACCAGTCCACAAGCAACCGAAAAAACGTCTGATCTGTAGGACAGTTCAAGACGCACTGGACGTACCCGGCGCTGTAATCGGTCTTCACAAAGCGAAAGCTACTGAATCGTTGTACATTGGAGAATGGTAAATGAATCCCAAAAAGCCATCATCTATATGTGGTTTCTTGTGCAACTTCACTAGCTCCGATCCAACACAGGGATCGGAGGCACTACGAAATGTGCAGTCGATTCAGCTCAAGCTTAAGCTTAAGTCAATAACTAAAGAGCGACGGTTTTCAACCCGAATAGAACTTTTCCAAAAAAGATTTAAAAAAACGTCCACTGCTCATCTCAAACCAAATTTAAAGATTTTTTTTTGTTTTTACATGAAACATACATAAAAATAAATGGGCAATGTTAGTGTATATTATCATTTTTGTTTTGTTTTTCATACAGATCTGCCAAGCTTTTTTGTTAAAGTATAGCCTTCTATCAATAAAAAAGCATTGTATTTTCTCAATTACGGTTTAAAACTTTGTGCTATAGCATGCTATGTTTCATTCAAAGGAAATCGAAAGTTTTTATAAAAAATATCTTTTAATGTCTAATCTTTTAATTACGATGTAAAATATTTCAAAATTCAATTTCTTTCGCGAGATAATGAAAATTGTGATGAATTTTATTAGACACATTATAGTTGAAAAAAAATCTTATTCAGTTCCAAAGAACTTGAACCTAGATACTTCCACCCATTAAGTCTGAAGAGCCATAAAATGTTACTTCCGAGCCACTATAATCACCGGTAATAATTCATCTAAGTTAACAGACGACTACTCGTGAAACTCTATTGCTCGGTAATTTCCTCCCAACTCGTTCTGTACATCACTTCGAAGCAATCCTTTTTCGGGGGTGATCGATCAACGTAACATGAATGAAAGATCGTGTATGCAATGAAATGCCCTCGCCTTTTCTCGCTCCTGTAAGAAGCAAGATGATGCTGTTGGTGTTGAAGTTGTCATCGTCATCGTACTCGTCGTCGTTGGTGCGGTGTGCTTTCCTGTCAAACTTCTCCAACGACGATGGTAAGTGCATATGGCATTCTATCAAACTGTGTGGCACTTTGCTTCCAATCAACTTGATACTCCAAATCGCACTGCAAGAGTTACTATCAAATCTTGGAAGCATTTAAAAATACATGAACAAGAAGAGGGTGAAATCAACGGTGCAATCAGGCGTAGGAAATTCATCGTACCACGACCGATTTGCCACCCAGGCCGCAGCACATGCCGGTTGGTTTGCGAAACGAAGTGCCATTACTCAAAAAGTGCTTATGTTGCAGTAAATTGTACACGCTTGAAGGCATTAAGCGAAAGCTTTCCAGGAACTTCCGTTCCCGCAACGGGTACTAGTCGAAACCATTCGGAACGGGTGGGAAAACTCTGTGTAACGAAACGTAGGAAAACAGCGGTTTTTCACTTGGTTATAAAAATGATGGTCTGCAGAATGGAAATAAGTAAATTAGTTTCTATTATTTCAAGTATACTCAAACTGTGCTGAGGAACATATCGTGAGTATTTTAACGGATGGGAATAAAAGTTTTTAGTATTATACAAAAAATGACCACAAAAACAAACTGTCTAACCCTAAGTGGAACGAAAAAAGCCTGAAGCAGTGTAAACCTTCTTGCTCGCAGTAAATATTGTTGAAGTTTCAACGAAAGTACACAAACAATTCCACCGAAGGGAGAGTTTTCGATGCTGCCTGCTTAGAACTGCGGATGCTGTCGTTGTGGAGTTGTCCTATCTAGGGGGTTCTGTCACCTTATTCGTTGCCAGTTACTGTGTAGGTGTAGGTGTAGGTGGGTGTTTACTTTTTCTTAACTACACACATAGAGTGACGGCGTGGCACACGTCAACTTTTCTGCTGGTGCCTAGCATGGCATGTATGCAACGTATCAGCAGTAGAGCATCTTTCAGCCATTCCAGTCGCAAACGACAACTGTCGATACCTTACGTTTGACAATTGAATTTTGAGCGATTCCTCGGGCGTG
This sequence comes from Wyeomyia smithii, assembly GCF_029784165.1. Lineage (NCBI taxonomy): Eukaryota > Metazoa > Arthropoda > Insecta > Diptera > Culicidae > Wyeomyia > Wyeomyia smithii. Next base: position 86,713,314 of record NC_073695.1, on the reverse strand, counting down.
GGCGCTTCTTCTGCATGTTGAATTTATGATGCACGGGGCACTGTTCCAAGAGCAACTAAGCACACATTGTACATTTTTGCATAATAGTATTTCGATTCAATCATGATGTAAATTGAGTTTCATTCTGGAAACATGCGATCCAACTCAGTCATGCTGGAGCAACCATAATTGGAAGAATGTTGGGTTCATCGATTATTACTTGTTCAAAGTCTTTAGACCATAACAAACTGTTTGTTGAAGTAGTTGAGAGTGTAATATTTACAGATGTTCAAGGATCATAATTCGTTTCGTTAGGAATTTGGGTAATTTGAAATTATTAGATGTTACTGGAATGCATTGACAATCAAAGATTAACTAAAAAATAACGTTTAGTGAAGCGGGCAATGTATGCAGTTTGCGAGGATGCGAAAATGAACGGGAATAGAAGGTGTGACTTCGAGGCTTAGAAAAAATCCGTCTGGACGAGGGAAAATTTTTTCTAAGCCTAAAAGTCACACCTTCTATTCCCGTTCATTTTCGCATCCTCGCAAACTGCATACATTGCCCGCTTTACTAAACTTATATTGTAAGTCATATGACAAATATGAAATTAGTTCGTAAAGTAAGAAATAACGCTTCGCGTTGTACAATCTTGGTTTGGTCGCTAACGGACAATCGCTGGGAGAACTTAATGTTTCGGCTTAAAATCACTAGTCTCATTCGAGAGCTCACAACTCACCAATGTGATTCTCTTGGCAAAATGTATTAGTAAAAAATGATCTAAAATCCGTAGAATAACTAGCTAGTCGATCAGAAATTGAAACTTTGAAATTTTTAAAAATAGTAGCATTCATTTGGAATAAAATGCTGGTTCTGGTCCTATTTTGACGCATATAAACAATACTGAACGTTGCTCCATGAGCAACACATAAAGACTCAACAGCATGAATCTACCTCTCAACTTAACGAAACTCCAATGTTTGTAATTGTATCGATAAGTCGCGTTAAAACACAGCTACAATTGTTTACCGAAACACTTCGAACGATACTTTAAAGTCAGTTCCTAAGTCATCGCGTGCTAAAAGATGACTTTGTATTAGAGTCAGTGTGTGTGTAAACAGTGAGCCAGATTTGCCCGCTCTGAAACAACTGGATGCTTCCAAGGAGCCAACCTCAGCTTAGATCCGCTTTCCTTCCGAGCGATGCGACGCTCTTCTGCTGGGCCGAACACGGAGCTTGCACAAGGCGGAAGCACATCACGCTCGGTACACTGTTTTATTATATTTATGAAGTCTCGTGATAATAACTATATCATATTTATGAAATAATGTTTCCTTGTAGCTTGTAGACTCGCCTCCCGTGGGGTGCTTACTCGCATTCTCTTCCGAGAGCACGCCCCGATGTGGGTTGGAGTTATCATAAGCACGCGATGAGCCATCGTAGCTCCGGTCGTGGGATGGCAGTATCCTGGGTGCTAGAAATCGCTGCAATAGAATAATAGAAACTGCTGTCATCTGAGAACCAGGCAGCCGGCAAACGCTAGCCAGCACCGGTGTCGTCCACGATGCCTTCAGCATAGACTAGCTGCTAGCCGATTTATACGAACAACGACGATGACGACGTATGGATCACATGATCCGAATACGTAAGAGCGCTACAAGTATATAGCCTCTATCATACCTTATGATCCGTAACTATAGTTCCTATTACGGGGGATGGGAACTTTTGATACGTGTGCGCATATCACGGTAAGAGCAGAGGACGCTAACCGACCGGGCAACTGTAGATGAGCGGAATATTGATGATGTCCTCCAGGAGGGATATTAGCAATCACGGGAGGATTTGTTTCTTCGGCTCCAGTGCCGATGAGGTTTGGATGCAGTTGACTGACAAATTTGAAACATAAGACAAAGGGTAAATGATGCGGAACGCTTGCGGCCCCACTTGAATAAAGAAAGATTTCGCCCGCCGGTGATGGCCGTTTCACGTGTCTCTGGAACAGTACATTGAACATTATTCGAAGAAGGATTGCTTAACATTGCTGCTGTTTTTATTTGGTATAGATGAGTGAAATGTATACGGTCGGTGCTGCGGAGCCTAATTCGAGACAATATTGAGGGTTCGAGCTTCAGGAAATGTTTTATTTTATTAGAGTATTTATGTCATGAAGTACACATTTATATGACCCAAATTTCGCTGTATACAGCAAAGATCAGATTGCAAAGATAAATAAATCTGAAAACAAGGTATTTTACTAGATCGCCGAAGTACTGAAACAATGATCAAATGTTGAAAATTACTTTTTTTGAGCTTTTATCAAACTTTACTCACTTCTTCAATTTAACGTTATTAACCCTTAACTAAGATCACTTTAAGTAAATTCAATACTTTTTTTTGTTATTTGGAAACTTTTTTGATCAAATTTGATTGAGTTTTGACTAAGTTAGAAATTGTTTTCGAAAATATGAAAAATTGCACCGGGCATGCAAGGGTGAACTTTGACAGGTATGTGAATCATGCAAAAGTTGCGTTAAAGGACACGTTAACATTACCTAGTGTTGTAAGAGCAATATCTTTTGATTAGTTTTTTTATCACGAATTTTCAGGTGATCAATTCCACCCCACTGCTCAATTTCACCCCATTCCACGGTACATGTTATTGAAAAAGGGCTGTGGTGATGATGACAATAATACCGCATTTCGCCTCACTTGTGTCTATTCGGCTTCGCGTCCATTCAGCCTCGCGTCCCTTCGGCCTCACGTCCATCCGGCCTCGCGTCCATATGCCTCGTGTCCATTAGGGTGGGACAAAACATAAATGTTAGCTCCCATGCACTTTTCGTGTTCCTTATCGGTCCCATAACAACTGTGTAACTTTTCAAATCGATCGGTGAAACGCTTGATTTGCGCCCGATTTTTAAAGTTTCCATACGATTTTATATGGGAAAATCCACTTTTTCATTACTTATTCTCTAGTTAACTAATAAGTTGGCTATTAAAAAAATATCAATACATGATATTTGTAGGAAATTTTCCTGGGAAAAACTTTTCTGAAGACCGTAAGGCGCTACGATGCTGGTAGAAACAGCTATTCACCCCAAACTGATTGAATGTCTGACGGACGGCTCACCATTGAAATTTTCCAGCAACACTGCTGCAGCATGCTGCTATTGCAAACTTGTTTAAGTATGAGAAATAATTTCGCCTGGAATTAATTTTTTTTTTGATTTTAGCTCATGGTATCTTCGGGAAAGCCTGCAAGATAAATTTAAGCGATATCATTTCTCATCACATGGTTGAATTTGCTACAGCAGCATGCTGCAGCAGTATTGCTAGTAAAATTCAATGGTGAGCCGTTCGTCAGATATTCAATCAGTCTGAGGTGAATATCTTTTTTCACAAGCAAGGTAGCGCCTTGCGATCTTCAGAAGAGTTTTTCCCAGGAAAATTTTCTATAAATATCATGTGTTGATATATTTTTGGGAGCCAACTGGACATCTCTATAGAAAAAGTTTTGAAAAAGTGTTTTTTTTTTTTTTTTATTCTTGCTTATTTTCCGTCGGTCTATTTCCGCCACTGTTGTGGCCAATTACCGACGCCCAGGGAGGCGACTCCACACCCAGGTCCCTAACTCACGACCCGTTTATTAACGGACCGGCGCCAACGGCTTTACTTCCTCATGCGATGGAAGGCGTGATCCCAGAGATTTTTCGCCTCAGAAAATCTCCCGGTGTCGGCTAGGATTGAATCTAGACCAGTTGGGTTGGTTGTGAGTGGATCACCCCACCCCACAACCATCGACACCTATGTCGGCGGTGGGATTCGAACCCAGGCGTCGAGCGTGGTTGGCGGAGACGTTACCAACCACACTAGGCCCCCGCTCTTGAAAAAGTGGTTGTTCCCATATAAAATCGTATGGAAGCTTTAAAAATCGGGCGTTCCACCGATCGATCTGAAAAGTTACACAGTTGTTATAGGACCCATGAAGAACACGATAAGTGCATGGGAGCGAAAAAATAACACCATCACTTTTTTCCCATATAACCATGTCCCAGTCTAGTGTCCATATGCCTGCCATCCATTATGCCAAGCGTACTATGCCTTGTGGCCGTATGCCTCCCGTCTGTATACTAAACAGGGTGTCATCATTTACGAATGCTCCCTCATTGTAAATTATTTTAATTTGTGGAAATTTGATACAATATTTGACATTAAATATTTAGGCTTTAGTCTTTGTTATCGAAGGATATCAAAAATTTCGAAGTCATTATCAATAATTTGCACGGGGCCAGTTTGCTTCGAGAAAATTGTTTCAGTCATTATAACATTAGTTTATATGTTTATCTTTATTTTTAATTTTTATGTAGCGTATGAGCAGTGTTCAAAAAAACTAGAAAAAATTATTAGTGGTTGTTCATTAATTTTTTGGTAAAGTCTTTAGTTTTCTCTAGAATACCAAGTTTTTTAGGTCAATATGCGAGAATTCACTGAAAATCTTGCGTAAAATAAATATTTAATTATATTGCGCTGAAACAAAGATTTTTTGTAGATAGTTATTTTGTATCGATTATAAACTTTTCGCAAAAATTCACAATGGATTTCATACTCATCAAAATTATCGAAAAGAACATTTTTAAACACGACTATATTTTTGCTGAATTCTCGTTACTTTGTTGCTTGAATGTTAAGGCATCGAAAAAAACACTTTCAGCTATTTTCCACTTCCATGGTGATGTTTACGGATTTTTCGGTCAGAATGGATCGCTTTCAACCCATCATTTTTAAGGGTGATTTTCATAGTAATGACATCACAAAGTTCATGTGATTTTGTTGCTTTTTTCAACGCTGTTTCGAACAAACAAAAATTTTCCAGACGGTAATGAAGAATCTGTGGAGTTTAACGAAGAACTCTATTTGAATGAAAAGAGTTTCCCATTTTTTCAGTTTTTCTATGGGTAACCTAACAAAATGTACGGAAGTTGAAAACGACCCTCTAACGTAAGATCTATCGAATTTTCCCAAAGTCGGTCTACGACTTTGAGTCTTAGTATTTTTTTTGAGATTTACACTTGTTTTACTTTCTCTGCTTAATTTATTATTTGCTGGCTGTTCAATTGTTTATTTCCTTGATTTCTTACGATTTTTATATCTATTTTTTACATCATGTCAACCCTGACGCAATATTTTGACGTTGAGGCACCTGAATTTAAAATTCTAGTAATTCAACCAGGGAAAACCAGAGAAAAGTGGTCAGGTTTTGAGCGCTTATTTTTCAGTCATTTATAATCAGGTTTTCGAGGTTTTGGCACCAATCGATCAGAAATTCTTTCACGATTAAATTTATGTAACAAAAAACAAACTATTGTTTGAGATACACTATTGAAAAATTGGTAATTAATATTGATTGTCTTAATCATACCGCGCAGCCAATCACTACCTCTCTTCCCAAGCACAGCCGACACTAACGGATACAATCGATCTGACTTTGTTGTTATTGTTGTTGTCACTTTCTTCCCTGTCATTCCATTTTCTACTTAGCCCCTCCTTCTTTCTAACTTACTGACGAAGCCTTGGTATAAAAGGTACCGTTCGAACATTTCACCCCATCAGTTTCATTACTAAACCGTACCGGTTACGTACGGACGCTAGGTGTTAGCAGCTGAAAGGAGAAAAGACAAAACAGTACTGGTCATCTCGTGCCGGTTTCACCCGTAATGCTGGTGGCTGTTAGTAGTACATGGCTACTGCAAAAGACTAAAATGGATGGAATTCTGGACGGACTAACCAGTAAACAAGAATAATCTGCAACTGGCACCTTTTGGTGCCTCGAAAATTTGTAAAAAAAGCGTTGCAATTCCCTCTACTATTTGTTTTAATGGAATATAAGAATATGGTAGTAAACGTCATGCGGTCATGTTTTGAATACCACCCTCCTACTATTTTTTTTTATTAACGTTGAATTGACAAAAAACATGAAAATGAGAGTTCAAAGCACACATTATGCGCAATATTCTATAATTGGTAATTAGTGTCACGCAGATATACGCCGCCGCCGCCGATATAAGCCAATGGCGTCACGCCGGCGCACAGGTCGTTTCGATTATACCACGATCAAAAAAAAATTGCGTTATATATTTGGAACATTTATTTCATGTTATTTGCATGTGTTGATGTATGTTCATATGTGTTTGAATGTTATGTTTCAAATGTTCGGTATAGTTTAGGTGTTGTCTACCAAAATTTGTTATTTAAAGTGATGAATAAATTCAGCACATATTATCACGGTGTATTTTTTTCTGAAAATTGAAATGTTTGTGTATATCTATTTCAACAAATAAAAAGTTTGAATAAGAAAGGCTGGGTCTCACTGATAGGTGGTTTAGTTTAGGATTTTTTTATGCCAAATGTGTTATAAATGCAAACTGGGAGAGTGAATTGAGTATCAAAATAAGGATTGGAATGCAATCAATGAAATATTCATCACGATAGTATCGTAACATATCCTATATTATGGTATGACACTGCTGGCATTTTATATGCGATATTTCATTAGTGTGGCTCAGTCATTTGAGGGTGGTATTTTTTGACAAAATTTTAAGAAAAATACGGAAAAAACAGATTTTGAATGGAATATTGAAAACAGTAGTCTTTTCTTATTTTTGTTTTCTCGCCAGTGTACACTGTGGTGTACTTTTGCGTATACTTTTTGAACTGATTCACCCCTCTTTCTCTCAGATATGGGTTGAGCTGAAAGTGTATTTGTTTGTCTGTAAGTGGTAGAGACACTTCGTAGTGCAAAAAGAAGCAGTATGGTGAAGGCGTTGCTACACGCAGGCACATACTGGAAGAGAAGTGCGTGGTGATTTTATTCTCCGTTCTTTCAACATACTCAGGAGGATTCTTGTAGAAATATTTTTTTTCCAGAAATATCTTAATAAACGCTACTTACAAAAAAAAAAATACTTTTATTCGAGTTACTATGATTTGAAGTTGAGAAAAATGGAAAAATGGACAGTGCGTCGAACTAAATTTCTATTCTTAACAGTGGCTTTAACCCGTTAACATTTAAGTTCATTAAGTTCCGTCGGGATGCGGTATATTTTTCCAAATCTGTATCATATTTCCAGTTCGCTCATTTTTCGCTTTCCCTGCTACACACATTGTCTGCTTAATGAACTGGAAAGTGCGTCTTAAAAGTTTTTTAAGATAATTTGAAATCATTTTTCATCAACTCTGTTTGAGTTCTTCGAGGCACTTTTAACTAAACTGTGAGCTAAAATATGTGAACAGTTTTGTCATTGATCTCAAACACTTTCAGCTGAATTTGGAAACACATTTTTGCTCTGTCCGTTTTATTTTTATTTGGAAGCGATCTCCAATCATTAGGCTGAAATTTAATCATTGTCATTTTGACTTTTTCCTCTTGGTAAAATTATTTTATTAAATTGAACCAATTTTAAGATCGTCTTCTATGTTTTTGTTTTTTGTTTTCTGGATTCCAAGAGCGCTTTTATTGAGTTCGAAATACCTGGTTCTTCGTCTGTTTTTTAAAAGATTTTTTTTAAATCTACTTTAGAAGGAATTCTTAATTTCTTCTGTTTCTTTTGTACCTAAGAAGTGTTTTTCAGCAGATTCTATCTGAGTTTAAATTAGAGCGTTTTACATCATTATTTCAATTGTTGGCTTTTGCTAGCCTCCAGAGAAGATTTGCAACCATTTCGAGCTAATTTCTAACTTTCAATCTTCTACAAGTTAAAAATATGTTTGAGATTATTTCATTTTCATACTTTTCAAGCCGCGACAGGAGCCACATTCTTTTATAATTTATTTTCTCAAGTTTTTCACGTGCTTCCAGTTATTTCGTGGGGCATTTTTGATTATTTTGCTGCTGGGTTCTCTGGCTTCTAGGAGCGCTTCAGTTAAATTTTGTAATTGTTTATGTCTTTTCTGGTTTAAACAGATGTTATCAAGCGTTTTTGAGACTAATTTTTAGCTAACAGTTTTTCGAAACAAATTTCAGCTAAATTTAACGCAGTACTACTCGAGCAATATTTTGGAAATTCTGACCTTCTTTTTCGTCGTGTTCTTTAGGATATTGGTTATTTTCAGTTAAACTTGAAATCACACACTTATATTTTTTGTAAATACTTCAAACTGCTTCCAGCAGAATTCAGTGTTATTCTGGTTTCTCATGTTAAAGGTTGAAATGCATTCGATAATATGTATGAAAATATTGAAGATGACAATCGGCTTTTATCTGTAAGTTATACTTATTTTCGCCTTTGCTCTCAACTATCATATAAATGTAATTTCCATTTTTTGGACTAAATTAACATTTTTTCTTTGTTTATAAACGGTTCAAACTAGTTCGAGGAAAATTTGTAACAGTAATCTTCGGCCTTTCCCTGACGATCAATTTTTTATATTTTCTCCTAAGAAGTTGCTGAACTGAAATTGGAATATTTTTTTCTGTTTTCTGTTTAACATGTTTTTAGTCTGGTTGCTTCTCGCACCATTTTCATGCATTTTGAGTTAAATTTGGTGTATTTGTTTTTTTTTCTTTTTTCGTTAAAGGATTCAATCTTTCCATCCAATCTCATTCATTTCTTTGAGCGGTTTACAACTATATTGGATATCAATTCTGGTTTCTGTCAAGTCTGTGTTTTAGAAGAGATTCAGGAATTTTGGGCTAGGTTTTGGTTATTCTCTCATTTTTTCTGGCTTTAAGTAAGTATGAGTTAGAGTAGATTATGGAATCTATCGAATTGTTTTCCTAGCGTTTAAAAGTTCAATCATTCAAAGCATAATTTGTGATTTTGCAGCAGCCAAGATGAGATCAACATTCCAACTAGAATGACGATTATTTCACTAGCAGCTGAGATACCTTCTATTTGTGATTGACCCACGATCAAACACAAAAATAAAATTAAATCACAATTGAAAAAAGGTGACAAAAGTAGAGTTGAAGACGAAATGTATTAACCTTGACATTTTATCGTCTTGTCCTTATACCTCTTGTCGTCTGCGCGAACTGCTCGAACTACAGCAAGAGAACGGTTGCCTGTTCAGCTATTGAACGGAGCAGACAAAGAGGGGGAGAAACAACTAGACCATCGGAGTAAACAGTCGATGATTCGTGTCTTTTGGCTTTGTCCTTAAGTTTATAAATTATAGATAGAGAAAACCCTACAACAAACTTTACCTACAAACCTTTACTTTATCTCACTTATCAAAAGTAGAAATTCTTCTGGTTTAAGCCAGTTTCATTGCTTTTTACGATACGACATTGCACGGCAGCTCACACTCTTGGTTCTGAGTTGTTGCAGAGAAATGATCATTATACAACACTGTTCTATTCATTGATAAAAAGTAAATCACTTTGCCGATCCATATATTATTCACGTTTCAATTGGTATGAAAATGTTACCCTAAACGTTTAAGAACGCTAAGGTCATGAGTTTTATGCATACCTCCCTATTTGAAATATTCGTATAATAATCAGATTATTTACGAGATTACAATTTATTTAAATCCTACTTGCTGAAATTATTCAAATTGCAATAGGAGCTTATTATATGACAACGAGAGAAAAAAAAACCCTCGCTTTATTTTCGCAGCAATGATACCCGCAGCCTACCTGCCGTTTTCCGGCTGGTAACGATGCCAACTCGGGACAATATTTTCCGCCCGAAACCTTCAAGTCATTAATGCCATTACCGGCTCATACCTTCCATCCATCCTTGAAATCAAATTTTCTCAATTATTACCGTCTCCGGGCGTACAAAGCGGCTCGTAGGAAAGTGGAGCCCTAATTGCCTACCCAGAGTATTATTCCTGATTCGACAACATTGAGACTTATCACGCTTTCGCCGCTGCCGCGTGTGACCTCCAGCGGTATTCCTCCGGGCGGCTTGCCACGGCAAAGGATAATAACAAATAGCATTAAGTAGGAAGCACAGCATCTGCTAAGCTCCCTTCCGTTGCCCCGGTCGGCTGCTTGACTGCTGGTTACCGAAGTAACGGAATCGACAATATAATCCGGAATCGGGTGGGGGGAGCAAAAAAATAGAACGCAGTCACTGGATTAGAGGCAATGATACGAAAAATTTGCGTGAAACAGAGGAGAATTTTTTGTCCAACCGGAAAGGCTACCCAGCACAAGGGAGCAAGAGTAATTTTCTCGATACGCTTCTGCGTTTGCCCTGCACCCAAGCAGAAGTATCGGTCGGAGCTCTTCGTATCGTGTGGCAGGACCTAAAGCACGCTGAACGCCACCGGCAGCTCGCTCGTTTGGACTAATGAAAATGAAGGCCCCAAAAAAGGTAAATTCAGTTTTCCCCTCCGCCATTCATGGGAAACAAATTGGTTATAAAGAAAGCGATTTACAGCTGTTTTTGGTCGGGATTCCGATGCGGGGGAATTTAGCTAATACGGATGGTTGTAAATTGTTACTTTTTATTGATTTATCTTTTTGGGGTGCTAACTTGAACGATCAAGATTTTCACTACAGTCACTTTAACAAGAACTCCATTAGAAAAAAATTTATATTCTGTTTCACTAAACACGCACGTCAGCTGTTTCGCTAATACTTAGTAAAGATTCCTTGCCTTGCCTTGCAAGGTTCAACAGCCTGTGGTTTTTTTTCTGTGCTCGTCCTTTATATCATTTCCAGACCCCTATCAACCTTATACCGTCTTTTTTTTTCGCGCACTAAAAGCCGCCTACGCTACACTTCGAACGATGCCAACTAAACCGCATGCCCTGCGGGAGCGAGTCTTAACGCAATGGCTCTCCAATAAAGGATGTAGGTATCTGCTTCCTAGCCAAGTCCGAATTAGCTTTCGACATGTTGACAGATTTCGCAGCGAATCGTTTTATCGTGCTGTCCTTTTCGAATGCCGCCTCTGAACCACACGGTAAGAACGTTGGGAATTTTTTTTTCTCTTCCCTCACAGTATCCCGCCGTGCTCCACTTTGCGGAGGAACTTCTGCCGTTGATGGCTTTCATGTCGGTACTTCATCCGGAAAAGGAAATGTACTTGCAGTGCGGTAAGAAGGGAGCAAAAACAGCTCCACGGTGGCTCACGCTAATGGCCACATCGCATGGGATAATATACTGGCATGATGTTCCAGAAACTATAGCGGTGGGAAATATACGTTCTTTGATGGTAGAGCAAAAACGGCAAGTGTTTTTCGATTTCATCGCGAAAGGCTCAAGTTCCGAATCAGAATGTAGCACCAAGGCTTTGCTTTGCTTTTTATTAAAAGACCCATTTCCATTTTAAAATGAAATTGAATATATCTTATGTTAACCAAAGCTTGAATCTTTTTGTAGTTTTCGAATCTTCAACTTTTTTCAAAGATAATCGCTTTCCGAAGGAGTTATTCTATCTTTCCTCATTTTTTCAGTCAAAATAAATAAATGATCCAACTTTATGTGACATGTTGTCATGGTAGTGCAAGTGCTAGCCGCTCGGTGTCGTATAAGCTTTATTTGTAGTGGCGTTTGAAAGATCAGTTGAAAACTCTCATTGTTTTGTCCGACACTGTATATTCATGCGCACATATATAAAAAATACGAGACAAACTTAGTCGAATATTTTATTTACATTCGACCTAGTAGAGTTTATAGTGATTGCGACACCTTTCGGGAAAAAATGCACAAATAAAAAACGGAGTGAAAACGTGATGTGGGTCTGACCAGACCTATGTGGTACGGAGGATTGAAATGGTCCTTTTTATCTAAATTGAGGATTTCAACTAGTTTCGGTACGTTTCCATGATAACGACCACATTGACCACAGTGCCATCAACCTTTTACAGTAAATATGCGCAGAGTCCCAAAATGATGAGAATACTATCGTCCGATATTTTTCACTCCACACCAACGAGTAAAAACCAACAAAACTTGACAAAGCAATCGTTCGAAAAGTAATTAAATTCTTTCTCGACAAAATAATCCGTATTCAAAACGTTGAGCCTGGGAAAACAATTTCTCAATTACTTCACCGAAACTTTTTACGCAAGATGGTTACACACCGTAAAAAGACTGGCGAAAAAAAGTCAAACCCAGTGCATTTCCCCCAAACGCTTTCCGCGCCTAATGCCACCTGGGGCATAAATCAACATGAAGCCATTTCAGCATACCGGTTTTCGGCTCCTTCCAAAAGAGCGAATCTGAAATCTCAACGAGTAACTGACGAGGCCAGACGACTGTCGAAAGTATGTCCCAGAGCAGAACCGGCAGTGTAAGGTTTAGGTTAGTGGGTGGAAGCGGGAGGTGGACACAGCAAAACGGTCCTCGCGGTGGTATGCAGCGTATTTCAACAAAAGGAAAGCGTGCTTCGCAAAATAAAAATTGAACCGTCGAAAATGCTCGTTGAATAACTTTGGATTCTAGCAAAGCGTCTTCCCGAGTTTGCACCGGTCGCTGCTCGGCTCATCATCCGTCCAGTTTGGCATCAACGCGGTGCACTAGACAGGCAACGTAACCCTTGGAGGCCGTGCCCAGAGCATTTCTCACGTTTCTACCGCTAACTGGATATTATTAGAATCATATTTTATGTACCGGTACGGTGGTGGCTGCCGCACTGTTGGTAGAATCGTGCTCCACGTGGGCCGTCAAAGAAAACAAACAGGAAAGCTATTTTCTGCGGTACAAGCAGCCAAAGTAAAGCCCCTAGGGTGGACAAAGTTTGAGTGGATAGAAAGTAAAAAAGCGCAGCCGGGTTTTGTGAGCTTCAACACAGAAAAATCCGGCCGGAGAAGTTATATCAAGGTAAATATTTGCCCTACCGGTCCTTGCCTGAAAATGTGCAAATTTTGCGACATATCTGTAGGGCTTTTAATCAGTGCGGGGGAGAAATGTTTTAAGAGAAAATGACGTGAAAAAATATCTGAAACAAAATCAGTCCATTTTTTGTTGTTGTTTTCAATTCTTTAAACTCTTGATAATAAAAAAACAAGCGGTAGACAGTCATAAGATAATAAAAATTTGAAAACTCTATCTAAAAAGAAACGAAAAAACGAAGCTTAAAATTAAATTAGCTGACCCAGTAAACTTTGTCTCGCCCATTTTTTTACCAAATAATTTAAAACATTCACGATTTCATATGTTGTTGTTTGTCTAATATTCGCGGTATTTCAGATATAGGAAACGGAATGAAAGGAAACTGTTTAAAAATAGATAAAGCCGACACTCAAATATGCCACATATGATTAACCGTGCGAAAAACACGGAAAGTCCAAACTAATTCCACATATTTACAAGTACCAGCTTGCGAAGAAATAAGTAGTTCAAACTGATTGGTATTCTCAAAATGAAAACATCCTTATTTTGAATCTTAGAGTCTTCATGAAGCATCCCTTGGTTTATACTACTTTTTAGACGTTTTACAAACAATCTTGACCCGTTGCATAATAATTCAGGTTTCTGAGGTGTAGTGGAAATGCTCAACTTCTGGCTTAAAACTATGTGCACTCGAATGAGTGTGAAGTCTGGGAGCTCAATCTTAAGCTTAACATCTTTTAGTCTTAGCCATTGAAAAAGTCTCACCGAAACAACCACGAATCTTTGACATTTGAATTAGTTTTTTTACTGGGTTGCCGACTATTTTCAGGATTTTTTGTTACATAAAAAAAATTTTGTATCTTTTTCCCCATACTCTCCCCGGTTCTACATTCCAGCATACCTTGCAAACCACCTCGTACTCTTATTTATCTATTTTTATAAAATGTACACTGGGGTCGCTTTTTACGCGGGTTGCTTTAATGCGTTTTTTTGAACGTGATATTTTTACAATAACGCGGATTATTTCTACTCGATTCGATAGATTGTTTGTACGCGGTATCAAATAAGTTTAGTATAAATATATATATAATCTAATCTTTTAAATGCGGTACAACCAACCGCGTAAAAAGCGACCCCAGTGTACTACGAAATAGCTTTGGCTGAATTCGAAAGATGAGACGACTTCCGTCAAAATAGTGGACCATGTTTCGTCCCCATTCCAAGTGAAATCTGACGTTCCACAAGGTAGTAATCTAGGACCTTTTCTGGCTCTGCTGTACATGAACGATGTAAACCACGACTTGAAATGCCAGAAATGCCAGATCTTGAATGCTTTCAAATGCTCTGTTAAAGCTTGGCATTCAACAACTACGTCTTACGTTAGATTCTTGATTGTCTATTTTTCACCTACGTTCAAAAATCAAGTGCCATATGTGGTTTCGAAAGCCTCTTGTCATTTAGGATTCATCTTACGATTTGGCCAATATTTCCAGGATGTCTACTTCTTGAAGGTTATATATTGCGCTCTAGTATGATCAACGTTCGAGTACTCAGCCATTGCATGGACGATATCTCATCAAAATGAAATCAATATTCCGTTTGCTTTTAATATAAACAGGAAGTGTGACGTTGTTAATAAACGTACAGAACTCATATGAGTTGCGTACGTTATATTTCTCGTGGTCTATCGAATGATGCAGAATGCTAGCAAGGTATTTTGAGAGATCATATGTTGGGCAGTTTATGCATGACAGTATGACCCTCAGTGGATTGCCGTCTTTATGAATCTTAGGTAGTCCATAAATTTTAGGGCAAGTCGCGTTGTATGTAGTTAGCCGATTCTTGGTGGGTTGATCAATCATTTTTTGGTCGAATAGTGATTTCACCAGCGTGTTATTTTTCGTTTGAATTTTGCTTGTCCAATCCGCGTCGATCCTTTCGTACGTGTCGATGTCGTCAATAAGGGCTCTCATTTTTGACTCATAATCTTCTCTCTTCATTATAACTGTTTTATTACCCTTATCGGCTTTAATCGTGTGTGATGTGTGTTGGAAGATACTGTGTAAGTGTAGCTCATCCGTTTGCGTTTTTTTTTTTAAATTTTGAAAAGTCACAAACCAATTAATATTTTGTATATTTCATATCCATAGTGTAGTGCAGTTAACCTAAAGCAATTTTACACCAATGCACCATATTTTGACGAGAACTTGTTTGTTTTGTTTGTAAGTTGTGTATGTAATAACTTAATTCGTGTGACTAATTTATGTAAATTGTAAACTGTTAATCGTAGTTGCCCTGAGGACGAGGAAATATATCCTTGAAACGTTGGCTTTGACATAATAAAACGTGTTTTAAAGAAACCCGTGACCGAAATTGCCATCATTGAACCCATTAAATTTCAATTTATTTCATTGAGGTTAAGTGGGGTAAAACGGCCCTTGAAAATGATATGTCCAAAAACGTCCAAATACTAAGAAGTGGAATAACTCCTGCTAGACTTGATAGATTTTTCTAAAAATTTGTGGAATTATTCTACACTAAGAGTACCTCAAAACGCATGGTAACAATATATGGCAAGAGGTAGTATGACGAAAAAAATGCATTTTTATTTTAAAAATTGTTAATTTTCAGGGTCATCGTGCTCTTCTCAACATCGCTAGAAAAAAATATCTGAATATAGCGTTTTGTAGAGCAACTTAAGAGCTTTAATGTCATGTAAAAGCCAAGTGTGCAAAATTTTTTTTTTTCAAAAAACCGTCAAAATCACTATATTTCCTGCTAGACTTAATAGATTTTGCTGCAAATTTGGACAATAACTCTACCTTACCAGAACTACCTACTTTACCGAAGATACGTCATTTGGGGTAAAACGTTCCTTGAAGAATTTTTTTTTGACAAATGCCGACAAAATCACCGGAATGGAATTACTTTTGAATAATTCCCCATTCATGAAATTACTTATTAATCACGTTTCAACAACCAACTTCTACGATCAGCAGTTGTCAACTGTTTACCAGTTCAACTCCAAATCTTGCAACGCCTTCTGATAACGCATAACCACCTTTTTTTTGGCTGTATGCTGTGGAAAATCGTTTCTGACCTTCAACATTTTTCCTACAATATTTTTTAGGTTTTTTCGCCGTACGAAAATTCCTTGTGTGAAGATGAACTTTACAAAACAAATTGATCAAAACGTTTGCGTTGAAAAAATGTTCAAAAACTGCCGATTTTTCATTTACACGCAATGACGAAACTAACCTCAATCATAGTAACCCATGAGTCAACAGGAAAAAAATTGACAGCTCTATCAGTCGAACTCTAACTGTGATGGCGAAGACAGTGAAGCTACTTCGTTCAGAAGTATGCGCGTTCAAAGAATGGTACGTCGAAAACGGACATCGTACAGCACTTTGTGGACGACGGATACGCCCGTTCCGGCATCTCCAACATCTTGGCACTATAGGACAACAATCAGAGCATCGAAAGAAAACCTCTCAGGGCCGAAAGCTTTGAGCGACAAGAAGCTCCGAAGGATGCTGACGAGAAAGACCGAGAGAAAAGTGGCTATATCGCTACATGCGCTTGGGTTGGAGGTCGGTGCAACCAGCCAAACGGTGAGAAAGTGTCTAGCGAACATGGACTTACATGTCAAGAAACGGCAGTTACGTCCACTGATCCTGGAGCTGCAGGTAATGATGCAGCGGCAGCGGCTGAATAAAATGGTCCAGTCGATTTTTTCGGCGAATCACAGATGGCAACGACTGGCAGGGCACTCCGTATTTTACTTCCCCCACGAAGGAAGTGAGCTCCGAGGTTTTACACACCAAGTTTTGCTGAGGCTGACAATCAGCGAGAAGGGCATGTCAAAGCTGCTCTTCTTTCGCTCTGAACTGGCCATAAAAAGGGAGAAATTTATAATACGAAGTGCCTGCAGGAAGTTACGTCGTACATCAAGAAACATCATAAAACACGGAGTGCTGGCCGGATCTGGCGATCGTTGGAGGAGAGAGAGCGACTCAATATCGATGTGGTACTCTAGTCAGCGAACACGCCTAGCTACACCCCATCGAGGATTTCTGGTAAAACTTGAACCGTAAGTTCTGCTCCAACAATTTTGTCCCAAAAACTGAAGAGGAAATGATAAATAAAACGCAGAAAGAACTCAAAAACATGCCTGCACGCCTGTTTTCGTCAACCATGGAAAATGTTCCGATTAACTGCTGGAAGGCCACTGTCAAGGGCGTACATTTTTGTTCCAATTCGGCGTCTTAGAAGGTTTATAACATCCCTTCACGCAGATAGTCAATAATACCAAAAATACTGTCCTTAAAGCGGCTGAGTCAATCACGGAACATTTATTTATTATTTATTAACGTCACCGTCTTCGACAAAAATATTCTAACATCTAAACTAATCTACTAGTGCGATTTTTAAAAACACTCCTAGCAATGTTAATACCGAATTTGTTGTGGTATCCATAATTGGTTCTGTGGTAGCGGGTAGCCAGCAGAGTATAGTTCCGGGAGCGACTAGGAGGAACACTTATTGGCGTTTGCTCGAGTAACGCGGGACAATCAATTATTCCTTGAAGCACATCGAAAACGAAGAGATGCTGCGCCTTATCGCGTCTGACTGACAGCGGCTCCAAACATATAAGTTGACATCTATCAAATTAGGGGGAAGCTCGACTGGGTCGTTCCAAGGGAGTGGCCGTAACACAAACCGTACAAATTTCTTTTGCACGCGTTTAACTGCAAAGTTTTGTCCTAGGCAGTGCGTGGATCAAACAGGCGAAGCGTACTCCAGAATGCTTCGGACCAACGTGCAATAGAGTGATTTATAGCAGAAATGTCCCTTAATTCAGAAGCGTGACGGCTAATAAACCGCAGTACAGAAAAAGCTTTGGCAGTTATAATCCCGATATTGTCATTGCAGTTGAGCTCTACGTCAATGGTCACACCGAGATCGCAGATAGACGAGACACGTTGAAGCGCTTTAGCTCCTAAACTGTACTGGTGATGAACTGAATTGGCAGAGTGTGTAAAAGATAAAATTTAGCATTTTGTACTGTTGACACGCATACCATTATTATCGCACCAAATCAGCAGCCTGTTCATGTCTTCCTGTAGGGCAGTGTGGTCATCCGTAGACGCAACTACACAAAATACTTTCAGGTCATCGGCGAAAGAGAGTTTGAAAGAAGATATGAGCAGGTACGTATCATTCACGTAAATGTTTAATAACAGCGGTCCAAGAACACTAGCTTGGGGCACACCAGACGTGATACAAAATGAGCGAGATCGAGCTGAGTTGATTACAACATATAAGTGCGACCGGATAGATATGACAGAATTCAGTACAAAATTCATTCCGGAAAGCCGATATGCTTTATTTTTTCGATGACATGGTAATGAGGAACGGTATCGAATGCTTTCGTAAAATCGACGTACACCGCGTCGATTTGCCCCCTCAATTTCATTTCCCGTGATAGTGTGGTAACATAGAACATCAAGTTTGTTATAGTTGACTCTCTGTTTTTTAACTCTCGATGCGCTTCAGCCGCTATTTTATTCGAACGAAATGAAAGTAACACAGTAAATGAAAGTACGCCTGAAATGAAAGTAACACTTCCCGAACATGACAATTATTTGACACAAAATTAGACATTACACACAACTAAAACTATATGACAGGAAGTTTCGTAGCAGCAAGGTTACAGAATCCGCTTAGACAATCGGGTGGTCGTGGGTTCAAATCTTATTGGAATCAGGCGATTGAATATCAACGAGTTTGAGCAGTACTTCACTCTCGGGCTCCCCACTAACGCTTCCTTCACGTTGAATTCTGCAAAACCTCGACAAACACCTTTTGACAAAAAAAGTCCCTCCTACAGTAAAGCTGGCTAGAGGGACATTCAGTTGAAACCTCTTTGAGCAATTGTAATTGGCGTTGATATTGGCCGGAGGCAGCGAGGTTCAGAATAGTAAGCGCGAAAGGAAGGTTTAAAAAGCATACACAAAAGCACAAATTATGATAATCACGTCACTTACTCTCAACAGTTATAATGCTAATAACAGAAGTGCGGAATACAGCAAATATCTGGGCGATATCAAAAAAGATCAATTTTCGCAGCGATGAGTCCATATAGGAATAAAAAATATGACGCCACAATGAGGGCACTGGCGGTTTGTTTACCATATGTTTCAGCTTGATTCATCACGTTTAAGATATGTCTTAATCAAACAGCATTTGCTACTGGTGCCATTTATTGATAAATGGCGAGAGCTTAGTTACGCACCTAATACTCTGCAGAAAAAAATAAAATGCATGTGCTAATGAACGTGTAAACCGATTGTTCTTGATTT
Organism: Wyeomyia smithii; assembly: GCF_029784165.1. Classification (NCBI taxonomy): domain Eukaryota; kingdom Metazoa; phylum Arthropoda; class Insecta; order Diptera; family Culicidae; genus Wyeomyia; species Wyeomyia smithii. The sequence continues at coordinate 86,694,180 of NC_073695.1, read as the reverse complement.
TCAAACCCTCCTTGGTTTTTTATATCTTCATTTGAACGCAGTAGCATGACCGACGTTTGTATTTTTTTTAAATAATCAATAAAAACTATCCCACGCGCATCCCAGAAAACCGATGCCATGACTTTGCCAGATTGGCTTGGTAATTTTCTCCAGCATTTTAAATGCTGCGAAAACATAAGGGAATCAACAAGCACATAAGACGGTCTCCATATAGAGGAGTGGCCAAAATTACCAATATGCGAATTTCATATTTAGGAAGTTTTGAACTCATGGTTTTGTACTTTTTGATCTGTATTTTAATAATTTATCAATGAAATGTTGATATATAAAATATAAATATAAGCTTCCTAAAACTTGAAGAGTATTTAATTTTAACCCCACAGAGTTTGCCGCAGACCACGCAGAAAATATTCGGAATTTTCTTAATTTTGACCTTCAAAAACATCAAATGTAAGCACGTGTAAGCACAGCTCCTGATAGTGTGCCTGAGAGCAGCTATGTTCAAAACACGCTCTGCACTGAGGGACATATTTGAAACACGAAACGGCGTGTTTAGCAAATGCCGCTCAGTGTTGGTGTCTGACAGACGGCACGAAGGGCGAAACTTGAAACACCACGGCCAGTGTCAGTGTTATATGATCGGCACCGGTGCCTCAAACTTCGGCAAACACCGGAGACGAGAGCTTCAGTTTCGTGAAAGCACCGTAGCCGAATGTTTGAACTTCGTAGAAACACCTCGGTCAATGCCATATGGCTCTGCTAGGCCCAATGTGAAGCGAAACGTTTTTAAAGATACTCACATTGTTGATATTATTCTTTACGTGAGACCAGTGTTGTCCGAAGTTAGATCCACCGGTTCCGGTGTTTGCCGAAGGCTTCGGTTTTTCAAGTTTCGCCCTTCGTGCCGTCAGTCTAACACTAACACTGAGTGGTGGCAGCAAGACACGTCGTATCGTGTTGCTATGCAAAAACCGCACCCGTGCAGCACGGTTCAGTGTTTATATCATGGCTGCCTGAGAGCCCTGTTTGTGCCTTTCGTGAATCAATGGAAAATTTGCGCTTTTGTAGAAAAAGATGATTGAAAGTTTTTCATTTCTTCTGTATAATTTGTTTTTTTTGGGTGATTTATCAACGAAATTCTTCGTATATCACACCTAATTGGTCCAAAACACATCGAGAATGCGTTAAATTAGTAGAATTTTTCGCTTATATATACTGACGAGTTTTTTTATTGTTTCGAAAAAAATTTCTTAATTCACGTGGTATATGGACAGGCCCTTGTCACTTCAATACTTTCTCATATGACAAAATCATCTACAGTAGAAACTAACAATTTGAACTAACAATTTGACAGCAAAATAATAATTTTGGCCATATATATATAGGCCTGCGTAATGAATGGCAGCAGCACTAGCATAGCTGGTTTTTAATATTCTTGTTATTTGTTTAATACAAATTTTTCATTGGGTTCATTTTGGCTTGCACGTTTGACAGTTGTTTTGGCTCGCTCCGATTAAATCCGCATGTATATATATATATATATATATATATATATATATATATATATATATATATATATATATATATATATATATATATATATATATATATATATATATATATATATATATATATATATATATATATATATATATATATATACTAACTGACCCGGCAAGCTTCGTACCGCCGCCATGAGTTTTATTGACTGTTGTGTTGCAAAAACTGAAATATCTAACTGCCAAGATATGTTTTTAGTTTGATAGATATGTTTTTAGTTTTATTTTTCAATCCAGCGCTCGTAACATTCTTAGTTTTTATTTCATTGAACATTTTAAAGCACCTTTCAACCATAATCAAATAATTTCAATGCATAACAAATAAAACATAACAATGAAAATAAACAGTCATTCTATTAAATATTCTGAAGAAAATTATCACGTTATTTATTCAATTTTGAAAAAGCTTGGTTTAATGCAAATACATTAAGGTCGCTTTTTACGCGGCTTATTTACGCGGATTCCAGAATTCACGCGGTTTTTTTACGCGGGTTACGGAATTACCTTTTTTATTACGCGGATTACGGAATTTACGCGGTATTTTTTTACGCGTATTCCGGAATTTACGCGGTTTTTTTAAGTAGAATACTTCTCTCAGGAAGTTCGGCTACATAGGGATGTGAAATGAAAATCTAAAACCGAAAAAAGTGAAAAATGTGTCCAATTTCAAATGCTAATAAATCGGTTAGTATTCGATGGATTTCCTTCGTTCTTGCAGCAATAGATTGGAAAATCTTCTAAGATTCTTCCCAAAACAAGATAATTGTAATTTTTTTATACACACTATTGTTCTACTGAAAATAGTAAAGCCTTGTCAAAACGAAAAATTCGACCTCTGATTGGTCGTTATATGCTTGCTTCCCAAGCACGGTCGACAGGATCATATACCTTGCAATTGAAAACATGCTATTTGGCTTATATAAGAGCCTGTTTCAGCCGGAGCCGCTCATAATAGTTCTAGACAGCGACAACAGCAGTCGTCCTTCCTTAGCAGCAGCACTAGCCCTGTGGTTGGTCACCACGTCTCAGGAGCAGCGCGGTTTTTATTAGCGTGTGTCGCCAGACAGCCATTATTCCCCCCGTGTTGGGGCAGCATGAAGATTGCCATCAGGAAATCCAATTTTGGAAATCAAAATGCCTTTTTCAAGGTAAATAAACAAGTCATTGAAAGTTAATAATTTTTGTCAACGTAAGCAAGCATTCTGTGTTGCATCCTAGCA